>NC_063204.1:28798537-29051037 GCF_017589495.1 Alosa alosa
CACACACACACACACACACACACACACACACTGACACAGAGAAAAGTCAAACACACCGCACAGTGAGAACACTCAGTGTAAGGTCAGCTGTGTGTGGAAGTGGAAGTCGAAGTGAGATTCATGATGTTAGCATGTAATTAGTACTAACGCCATGCTTGGAGATGGCATGCAGGCCAATGCTAGGCTGTCTCTGAGAGGGCCATCTGTGAGGTGAAGACAAAAACACACAAACACACACACACACACACTCTTTCTCTCTCTCACACACACACACACACACACACAGTCTCTCTCTCACTCACACACACACACACACACACACACTCTCTCTCTCTTCTCTCTCTCTCACACACACACACACACACACACACACAAGAGCATAGTCACATGCATGTACAGACGCACAGACACAGAAGACCACACTGTCCCATGCACATATTCACTCAATATACACCCCTCACACACACACACACACACACACTATCCTCACCATCGTGATTGGGGTTCCCCAGAGTCCAAGGCTCGTCTGAGTCGAAGTGCGTGTCCCCGCCGATGCCAGGCCCGGGGAAGTAGGCGTGCGCCAGAAAGCCGCCCTCGCCGTCGAATGGCGAGCTGTCACCGTGGAAACCAGAGGCGAAGATGATGGTGATGTCCACGTCGCGCTTGCTTCGCTCCAGCTCCCGGTAAGGCACGGCCTGAAAGCGCAGCGGGGTCACATTCTGCCATACCTGGAAGGCCCGCTGGATGGCGCTGTGGGTCTCTTTCTCCCCCACCTTTGGCGTGAAGTTCTTTACGCTGCAGCACGAGACAAACAACACACACACACACACACACACACACACACACTTTAGGACATACAGCAACATATCTATATGCTCCAACACTATATTATACTTACTGGTACATTATATCACTGCAATCCAGTTTCAATATACGACACTATACTAATTTCTTGTGTATTAGCCACTCCATTTATAAAACCACATGACAGTGACCAATAGCCCAATAACTCAGAATCAAATTGTGCTTTAATCAGAAAGCAAAATTAATCAAAGAAATTTGCATTGCATGCATTCTCATGTATAGCCCGCCCCCCTGTATTAACCTCATATCTAAAGAAATTCTGCAAAATCAATGTATAAACCTTGGTTAATAGACGGACAATTACGGTACACTATAATCCACATAACACAACGTTATGGAATATTTCAAGCAACCATTCACTGCTACACAATCAGGACACTAACTAGCCTACACATAGGACTACGGTATATCGTCCACTAACTAGCCTACACATAGGACTATGGTATATCGTCCACTAACTAGCCTACACATAGGATTACGGTATATCATCCACTAACTAGCCTACACATAGGACTACGGTATATCATCCACTAACTAGCCTACACATAGGACTACGGTATATCATCCACTAACTAGCCTACACATAGGACTACGGTATATCATCCACTAACTAGCCTACACATAGGACTACGGTATATCGTAATTGGTGCTCTGTGGCAGTGTTTCTCAACCTCTGGGTCGGGACCCAAATTTGGGTTTGGTGAGGTTCTGAAAGAATCCATATTTCAAACGTAAGCTGTTGATCCTTGATTAAATTCCCAAGAAAAGCACAAAAAGTAACTGGACTAGACTCTGTTGACAGTAATGGCAAGTCATGGGCACTATGTCAGCTTGGCACTGCAGTGAGTAAAGCGAATTGCACCCTAAATAACCTGAACCTTAGGCATGATTAGCTTTCGGCCTTTGTCTTAGGCTATGTTTAAATTTGGGTCGCAGAGCAAAAAAGGTTGAGAACACTGCTCTATGGTATAGTCTATGGCAGTGGTTCTCAAACTGTGGTACGGGTACCACTGGTGGTACGCGAACTCTCGCTAGTGGTACTCAGGGAGTCTCCAAGGTGTCTTTTCATAAAGCAAAACAGCAAAACAGTATGTACAATGTAAAATATGTAGTTGAATTGGCCTATGCAACTGTATTTTAATGTCGGTCATAATGGTGGTACTTGGAGAGCCAATTGTTTTTGTGGGTGGTACTCATTGTGAAAAGTTTGAGAACCACTGGTCTATGGTATACCACACCACAACAACCATTCACTTCTACACCATCACAACACTAACTAGCCTACTCAAAGGGCTGTGGAATAGCACAGCACTCTAGCCTTCAGTGGCCTGAGGTTGATGTCACTCTAGCACGTCACGTTGAGGTTGACACGGCGGGAGCGCCATGCGGTTCGGTGCGTGCCGGGGAGTGGGGGCCGTCATGCAGGAACAGATAAAGAAATCGAATTAAAAGCGCTGGTGCCTCGCGCTCTCTCCCCAGAGACGCGCACAAGTTTCTAATTAAGGATTATCAACAGCCCACCGCTTCACTGTGGATTTGGCTCTTGGCTTGAGATATTTCAATTCACACCGTTTAGGCTTTTTTCCCCCCTCATTTTTTTTTTTTTTTAGCATTTCTCTCTCTCGTCTCCTAACATTCTTTAAGAAAGTGCCCGCGGTCCACTCGATTCTTCCCCACCGACCTTAAACGAGGCCTCGTCTCAAGTCTGTCATTATAAGGCAACTTGGAGCGTGAAACCCAAAAGACGCCAAAGTGTCTTTTTTTTATCATCTTTAATTTCACCCTGATTTAAGTGTCTCTGACTGGAGGGTTAAATGTGACTGAAACTAGTGAAGGGTTTTTGCGGACAGTTCTTCCTAACTTCCTGCCAGACTTATCCACTGTCGGAATCTGCCCACTCTCATTCATTATGCTGGGTGTATGCAAAACAGTTGGCAGTTATGGAAGTCTGTGTTTTTGAGCACGTCCTAGTTCACTGATTGGTTCAGACACCTGCACTGCCTTCTATATCTATTATTGTTTATGACAGAGTGGACGGGAGTCCAAGAGTCCATTTGAAGTCAGTCAGAATGCACAGCTTGCTTAAGTGTTCTAAAAACAGTTTTGCTAAGTGTATCTAAAAACGAAGTCTCCTTCAGTAAGCCAACTCTGTAAGCACAGCTGAACACATAAATAAATTAGAAAAGAATTGACATACAGTATATGTTTGTTGGCCTTACACTGAAGCACACCAAGACTACCAACAAACAATGTTCTCCATTAAAAAAGGTAATCCGTTTCATTCTGTGTGCATGAGTAATGCCAGGGTGTGTTTGTGGAGACCATGGTACCTGTATGTGATGTGCTTGTGCTGCCACTTTTGTCCTGTTAAGGCGTAGCGTCGTTTCCGCACATTAAATTTGGAAGCACCCCCAAACTGATCGGGAACACCACATCGAGGCTTCTTCATCCAGCTGAGAGAGAGAGAGAGAGGGAGAGAGAAAGAGACAAGGAGAGAGGGAGGGAGAGAGAGAAAGAGAGAGGAAGGGAGGGAGGGAACATTAGATGGAGTGTACTGAAGGCATTTTCATGAGAGTATTTATATAGCTAGACTGTTATCTATCCTTATGTACACACTGACATGCACACACACAAACACACACACATACACACAAACACACACACACACACACACACAGAAACACACACACACACACACACACACTACCACCAACCTGCTCCAAATAGACACAAAACACCTTCCAACACACCCTGTTATGTAAACCTGACTTGTGGGACTCCACAGAAGCAAAAGAAAAGATGCCTCACCTCAGTGTGTTAGCGCTACCGCATGACAAAGCAGCGCAAAGGGAAAGAGACAGCGTTCAGATAGGACACAGGCAGCACACACACACTCCTCTTCACTTTACTTTACATGTGGTGACTCGCTGCTCTCTTTCTCTTTCTCTGTGTGTGTGTGTGTGTGTGTGTCTGGAGATGTGCATGGATGTGGGAGGTATTTTCTTTGCTGTTACTTTGTGTGTATGAATATGTGCATGCTCTCTAAAGATGATCTGGTATCTCTCTGGTATCACTCCATGACTTGTGCATGCTCTCTAAAGATGATCTGGTTTGTGTGTGTGTGTGTGAGTGTGAGTGCTTGTGTGTGTGTGTGTGTGTGTGTGTGTGTGAGAGAGAATGTGAGTCTACGCCACAATTAGATATTTTGCATCATAAACAGGAGGGGTGTAAAATTTAAAAGTGTGTGAATGGGTGAAAATTGGTGAATGTGAGACCATATCGTGTCTATGTTTGTGCATGTGTGTGTGGTATACTGTGTATTTGTAAGTGTGCATGCATATGCATGCGTATGGAATGTACATGCAGTCTTTGTGTGTGTGTGTATGTGAGTGTGTGTGTACATATGTGTGGTGTGTGTATATGCAGTGATGTGTGTCTGTGATGCATGTGCATATGTGTGTATGTGTTGTATGTATATGTAGACTGTGTGCGTGTTGTGTGTCTATGTAGTATGTAGTCTGCATGTGAATGTGTGTATGTGTGTGTGTGTGTGTGAGAGACTCACTCGATGGTGTTCTGGTCCAGTGCCCCGGACACAGGGAGCCCGTAGCGGCGCTGCATGGCAGCGATGGCCGACTGGAGCGTCTCCGCCGAGCGCAGCAGAGACACGCGCGGGTCCGACTGAGGCAGGTAACCATAGCGCTGGAGCCATGACTGGAACACACACGAACACACACACACACACACACACACATTAACAGGGGAGCAGACATGAGTGTATGCATGTAAGAGAGAGAAGGAGAGAGAGAGAGAAGCATACAGCACACAGTTCAACATGGTACAGACATGAGTGTGTGTGTGTGTGTGTGTGTGTTGTCTGACTCTTTTTTACAGTACAAAGTATATGAGATTAGATGAAGAGGCTTTGTTTTGGGTGGCAGTAGAGATGTGTTAGTCTATAATAGAGAGTATGCGCCAGAGAAAGGAAAAGTAGGTTACAAGGTGTGTGTGTGTGTGTGTGTGTGCGTGAAAGCTAATCAAAACAGGGGAGACCAAAGCTGAAGGGGTTTTACAATTTACATCTGGACAGCTCTGATCTGGGAAATCCCCACTGAACTTCAGCTTCCCTGGTTGCCGCCAACACCGTGCACACACACACACACTCAGGCACAGACACACACACACACACATAATACAAACACACTCAGAGACATGCGTGTACGCACACACACACACACAAGCTCCTGCTGCACGTAGCTGACAGTAATCTTGTTAAACATAACCACACATACAACTATAGACACACACAGACACACTCTCTCTCTCACACACACACACACAGACTTATGCATGTGATGTTGGTTAATCCATTTTAGTATTTGATCACAGCAAAGCGTGGAGGATGAGAAACAGGACAGTCGCTCTCTTTCTCTCTAGAGCAGGTCATGAGTACCGCCCTGCACGTATGGTAGAGCAGGTCATGAGTACCGCCCTGCACGTATGGTTGAGCAGGTCATGAGTACCGCCCGTCACGTATGGTAGAGCAGCTCATGAGTACCTACCTAGTCACGTCTGTGAGCGCAATGCATTGTGTTGTACGTACATGTCATGTATACGTATAACCAGCATGCATGTACATGCACAGGGCTTTGTGTGTGCATGGGAGGACGTGATGTATTGGCATTTGGCAAACAGTGCACTTCTACTTTGTCGTGGCATACTGTGGTGTAGCAGATGTGTTGAAGTTAGGTTGCTGTTGTAGGCAGGGGTTAGTGTGTGTGTGGGGGGGGGGGCAGGGAGGAGGAGCAGTTCGCCACCTCAGATAAATGAATAATAAATACATTCTTTCATACCAATGATATAGCGTGATGATATTGTTAAAATAAACGGTGAGTTAATTTTTCGTGTGTACAGAGGTGACCAAGAAGCTAGCAATTCTTGTCCAAAAAGTATTGCTACACCACAATACTCAATATGTTGTCCAACGGTGAGTCATTTTTCCCTGTTCCACCGACACTGGATTTTAGGGTTCCCCCACCTGCCAAATCCCACTTTAACCACTGGTTGTAGGTACTCAGAGTAAATATGTGAGTAAATCATTGACACTGTGCAAACATGGACAGGATAAAAACATGGCTGAGAACCTGCTGATAGTGAGCAGGACTCCTTGTCTCCCGTCAAGCCTTATTATAAATGCCGTTTCCCTCATTTGTCAACATTTCAAGAGACCAAACCACCAAGACTTACTGTTGACTAATGATAAATAATCTCCCTTGATTTTTGTAACACGTTGGTGCAGAGTCAGCAGAAGCTGAAAGGTGTAAGAAGCTACAACGATGCCAGTGCGATTGTACAATATCGCATATTGCGCTTATTCAGGTTGTCATGCTCAGTTATGTGCCAGAGTCACAAAGCTTGGGGCTGGTGACCCAGCTGGACAGTGGTGTAGTCTAGTGGTGTAGACTAGTGGTAGTCTAGTTAGCTTAGTAGATATACTGTGATGTAGTCTAGTTAGCTTGGTGGGTAATGTACTGTGGTGTAGTCTAGTTAGCCTGGTGGGTAATGTATACTGTGGTGTAGTCTAGTTAGCTTAGTGGATATACTGTGGTGTAGTCTAGTTAGCTTAGTGGGTAATGTATACTGTGGTGTAGTCTAGTTAGCTTAGTGGATATACTGTGATGTAGTCTAGTTAGCTTGGTAGGTAATGTACTGTGGTGTAGTCTAGTTAGCTTGGTGGGTAATGTATACTGTGGTGTAGTCTAGTTAGCTTGGTGGGTAATGTACACGTCTAGTTAGCTTAGTGGATATAATGTGGTGTAGTCTAGTTAGCTTGGTGGGTAATGTATACTGTGGTGTAGTCTAGTTAGCTTAGTGGGAAATGTATACTGTGGTGTAGTCTTGTTATCTTAGTGGATATACCGTGGTGTAGTCTAGTTAGCTTGGTGGGTAATGTATACTGTGGTGTAGTCTAGTTAGCTTGTGGGTAATGTATACTGTGGTGTAGTCTAGTTAGCTTGGTGGGTAATGTACACGTCTAGTTAGCTTAGTGGATATAATGTGGTGTAGTCTAGTTAGCTTGGTGGGTAATGTATACTGTGGTGTAGTCTAGTTAGCTTAGTGATGTGGTGTAGTCTAGTTAGCTTGGTGGGTAATGTATACTGTGGTGTAGTCTAGTTAGCTTAGTGGGAATGTATACTGTGGTGTAGTCTTGTTATCTTAGTGGATATACCGTGGTGTAGTCTAGTTAGCTTGTGGGTAATGTATACTGTGGTGTAGTCTAGTTAGCTTAGTGGGTAATGTATAGGCCTACTGTGATGTAGTCTAGTTAGCTTAGTGGGTAATGTATACTGTGGTGTAGTCTTGTTATCTTAGTGGATATACTGTGGTGTAGTCTAGTTAGCTTGGTGGGTAATGTATACTGTGGTGTAGTCTAGTTAGCTTAGTGGATATACTGTGATGTACTAGTATAGTTAGCTTAGTGGATATACTGTGGTGTAGTCTAGTTAGCTGTAGTGGGTAATGTATACTGTGGTGTAGTCTACTTAGCTGTAGTGGGTAATGTATACTGTTGTGTAGTCTAGTTAGCTGTAGTGGGTATACTATGATCAACTTCTAATGTTAATAGGTATCCTTGCCTATTGTAATACTGAGAAGGTGATGCTTTTTAAGTGTACATACTGCGTAGTCCTATCACACACCACTGCAGCTGGGCCAGGAATCCGAGGAATGGAAACCAACACATCCATAATTCTGTGTGACACCAATGGTGTATATGTGATTGGGTCGGGGAAAACCCATCACATGGTAAAATAAAATAATCCTTGATTTCTGCTCTGTTTCAACCGGAATTGTAATACCATCCTAGCAACATCCTAAATACCATCTGCTAGCAACATCCTGGATCCCATCCTGAGTTTTGCTGGATGGTATTCAGAATCTTAAGCATCTGTTGTGGGCAGAGGTGAAGCTACAGGGTTTGCATTTGCAGACTATCTATCAGACCTTCCAATAGCTCTCTTACAGGGCACCACTGAAACCTTATTTGTACCTGTGACTGTATCAGTCTCACTTTAAAGGCCTGAATATACTTCTACGGATGCGGTCTACGCACCGAATAGATGACGCAAAATCCATCATACATCCGGTCAGTGCAGTCTTTCTGTGCTGCAGCCATGTCCATGTGTCCATACGGATCTTGTGTATTGCCTGTGCAAAACTGGATGTGGAGTGCAATGGCAATACAGTAGATGGTAGATATACGCATGACAGTAAAGCATAGCTGATGCACAGAAGTATACTTGTTGCTTTACATCAACAAAGGTGAGGACCATTTGACCAACAGACAGACATTTAGAGAAACATTTACTCAACACAGAATATCAAATGCTTCTCTTTCCTCTGTAGCCAATATGATTCAAATCATATCACAAGCCCCTGGAAATTATTTTCACTCTAAATATGTCTGGGAATAAAACAGTCCATGTTGCATCTTCTGGTCCCACACATTCATATCTTTATCTTTTATTAACTTAGCTTGAGGAGATGTGAGTACAAATTATTACTCGCCTGCGGGTTGATTCTTAGAAATAGCCAACGCAGCACAAACACGAGTGTGGCACGAGTGGCTACGTTTGGAGAAACCAATTACCGTCAGAGGCCATTACAGACAATGAGCGAGGAACTCTCATTGATGTCATTGGCGGGCGCGGCGGCAGCTTTGCGTTTCATTTACGCAGGACAGGACGTCGATGGTAACCATCACGTCCATCAACCTCCACGGGAGGCTACGTTAGCTCAAGGAGACTGAGGGTGCAGTGTAGCGTGCGCTTGAGTTGTATGTTTGGATATTCAGCGGTTTGTTATGGTAGTGATTTCTGAATGTATTGTGATGGTGGGGCAGTTTCCTTTTCCCTACATTGATGATATGGAATCAGGGCAGATGCATTATCTTTAGGCATATGTCATCAAATAATTCAAACCATTTAGGCATCAATGATCAATGTGCATGTGTGAGTGTGTGTGTGTGTGCAATCTTTTTATCTATGAGCTTTTGACTCAAATTCACTTTCTCTTGTGAGCAAACAAACACTGTGAACTCAAACATGCACACACATACACACACACACTACACATTCTTGAGTTTGGCGAACTGACATGAACAGTAGCAGCAGTGGCAGAAGGATTGCAGGTGAAAAGAGCACTAATTTCCACAGATGAAAACATCAAAGCCAAGCTAAAAGTCTGCATGAAGATATCATTACCAAAGAGATGTGGGAGACTGCTGTTGTCATGACAACAGAGCACGTGGCAAATGCCTCCCTGACATTGCCCAATGTTACTACAGGTCAGTTGTAGCTATGGCAACAGAATGATATCTACTACTCAAATAGATTAGATGGAGCGATGACACAAATGACGTATTAATGTGCATGTGTGGGTGTTTGTGTTGGTATTTTGCATGTGCATGATGGTTTTGGCATGGTCTTGTAGGTGAGGGTGTGTTTATCTGTGTGTTTATCTCACAGTGCTGCCTTGCTGGCTTAAATTATTCACAAGGACATACATCCACTAGTGTGAATAACTGAGTGGTCACACACACACACACACACACACACACATAGGCACAGGATCAATGGTTGAAATTTCAGAACATTGCTAAAGATTTAATTTTGCTCAAATGATGGCAATTAACATCTCAAACTTCCATCGACAAGCAAAGCAGGCCTGAGTCAAATTAGTATGCCTTGAGCCATGCCATAAAAAACAATCAATGTGCTAATTGTCATATCGATCCAGATTCCATTAACCATGGTGGTTTGACAGACATACACATGATCCCGACGGCCCTCTGAAACCAGGCTCTGTCCAGATAAGGGTCAGCTGTTGAGGTGAAGAGAAGTAAACAGTTGCATAGTAACACTTCTCACGAATATAACAGACCTGACCCGCACTGCCCACACACGGCATTTTCATCCACTACAACCTATCTGGATTACTTCTAGTTGTCACTACCATTCTCTGGCTATAGTGTTTAGTCTGTAAGGGTAGTATTTAAAAGATAGTATTTATTGTTGCTTCAAGGTCTCTTTTTGCACTGTAGCTTGAGTGTCAGTCCATCTGTAACTGGCCTTGGCATCAGCCATGTTAGCGTAGCATAGCGTAGCAGACCCAGTTCATTTCCAATCAGTGGCTGCAGCTTTGGGCTCTACCTAAAAGCACCTCTCAATGTCTGGTGGCCCTCGTGTCCTGTGCTATCCTGCCTGCTAATGCACATAGCTCTTTAGGCAGCGGTCATTGCCGTCACCTCTGTAGCTGATAGCTGTTATAGTCAGCAGCGGCACTACAGACATCTGGGATATACAGTATCCTCTTCTGCTGATAGCCATGTGCTTAGAGCAGCTGAGGATCAGAATGGCCAGTCGATGCTACAGAGGGCAGTAGCTCTCATCTACTGTATACTGTTATAGTAGAATAGCAGTGTCCACACCCCCTGGCATCGCCAAAGTCCTTTCAAAGTTATCACATTATATAGGCATAGCCTTTTCTCTTCAGTGATAAAAAATAAGCCCTGGGCCTAGTATACTAGATGTAGAGGTGTTGAAATGGGAGACTTTTCTGTTTTAGTGTTAGAGATATCTAAATTAGTGTCTTAGTGTGTGTGTGTAGTAGTGTCTAGATGCTTAGTGTGTTTGTGTAGTAGGCTAGTGTCTAAATTAGTGTCTTAGTGTGTGTGTGTGTGTGTGTGTGTGTGTGTAGTAGGCTGGTGTCTAGATTAGTGCCTTAGTGTGTGTGTGTGTGTGTGTGTAGTAAAGTGTCTAGATGCCTAGTGTTCTAGATGTAGAGTGTGAAATGGGAGACTTTCTGTGCGCTTAGTGTGTAGAATGTGTAGTATGCTAGTGTATAGATTAGTGTCTTAGTGTGTGTGTGTAGTAATGTCTAGATTAGTGTATTAGTGTGTGTGTGTGTGTAGTAGGCTAGTATCTAAATTAGTGTCTTAGTGTGTGTGTGTAGTAGTGTCTAGATGCTTAGTGTGTTTGTGTAGTAGGCTAGTGTCTAAATTAGTGTCTTAGTGTGTGTGTGTGTGTGTGTGTGTGTGTGTGTAGTAGGCTGGTGTCTAGATTAGTGCCTTAGTGTGTGTGTGTGTGTGTGTGTGTAGTAGGCTAGTGTCTAGATGCTTAGTGTGTGTGTGTAGTGTGCTAGTGTCTAGATGCTTAGTGTGTGTGTGTGTGTAGTAGGCTAGTGTCTAGATTAGTGTCTTAGTGTGTGTGTGTAGTAGGCTAGTGTCTAGATGCTTAGTGTGTGTGTAGTAGGCTAGTGTCTACAGTAGATTAGTGTCTTAGTGTGTGTGTAGTAGGCTAGTGTCTAAATTAGTGTCTTAGTGTGTGTGTGTGTGTGTAGTAGGCTAGTGTCTAGATGCTTAGTGTGTGTGTGTGTGTAGTAGGCTAGTGTCTAGATGCTTAGTGTGTGTGTGTAGTAGGCTAGTGTCTAGATGCTTAGTGTGTGTGTGTGTAGTAGGCTAGTGTCTAGATTAGTGTCTTAGTGTGTGTGTGTAGTAGGCTAGTGTCTAGATGCTTAGTGTGTGTGTGTGTTGTAGGCTAGTGTCTAGATGCTTAGTGTGTGTGTGTGTGTGTGTGTGTGTGGTAGGCTAGTGTCAAGATGCTTAGTGTGTGTGTAGTAGGCTAGTGTCTAGATGCTTAGTGTGTGTGTGTGTGTGTGTAGTAGGATAGTGTCTAGATTAGTGTCTTAGTGTGTGTGTGTAGTAGGCTAGTATTTAGAAGATGCTTAGTGTTTGTGTGTAGTAGGCTAGTGTCTAGATGCTTAGTGTGTGTGTGTGTGTGTGTGTGTGTGTGTGTAGTAGGCTAGTGTCTAGATTAGTGTCTTAGTGTGTGTGTGTAGTAGGCTAGTGTCTAGATGCTTAGTGTGTGTGTAGTAGGCTAGTGTCTAGATGCTTAGTGTGTGTGTGTGTAGTATGCTAGTGTCTAGATTAGTGTCTTAGTGTGTGTGTAGTAGGCTAGTGTCTAGATGCTTAGTGTGTGTGTGTGTAGTAGGCTAGTGTAGATGCTTTGTGTGTGTGTAGTAGGCTAGTGTCTAGATTAGTGTCTTAGTGTGTGTGTGTAGTAGGCTAGTGTCTAGATGCTTAGTGTGTGTGTGTGTGTGTGTAGTAGGCTAGTGTCTAGATTAGTGTCTTAGTGTGTGTGTAGTAGGCTAGTGTCTAGATGCTTAGTGTGTGTGTGTAGTAGGCTAGTGTCTAGATGCTCCGAGTTCTTTCGATCGCCTCTACATTGAGACACCCCTCAGTCAGCCTTGCGTAATCACGGCTTACATTTTCAGCCCTACAAAAATATTTTCATGTGTAGGTGAATGGCCTGAGTGTGTAATAGCAGAGAGGAGGGCCATGAGAGGGGGGACTGTGAGGCAACACTACAGCAGTGTGTGTGTGTGTGTGTGTGTGTGTGTGTGTATGTGTGTATGAAGGTCCTTGTGTTTGTTACAAAAGTGTCTATGACAGTGTACCATGTGTGTGTTGTGGGGGGTGTAGGCCTATAGAACTGTGTGTGTGTGTATGTTGGGGGTGGGGTGGTTGAGCAATAAAGACTGTATTGTGTTTGAGACAGGAGTATGTATGTCACAGTGGTATGTGATAGTTTGCCTGATATCAGGGTTCTCAACACTCAACAGATATGGTGAGTGAGTGATATTGGGATGCTGAGTGCATAACAGTGAGTTTAAAAAGACAATAAGCTTAGTTGATGTGCAGTTGATATGCATATCTGGACGAGATCCCTTCATCATGTACGGGCACAAACACACACACACACACACACACACACACACACACACAGGCTCCTAACTGTGACAGAGAGGGTGAGAAAGAAGATCTGATCCGCTAGCCACTCGCACACACTCACCCACTGTATCCCTACAATGCTCACACACAAACAACTACACACAGTCACACACTCACCCACTGTATCCCTAGAATGCTCACACACAAACTATAATAACATAATCTCTACACCAGCATATGCACACTCACACACACACAATCTTTATCACATACACAGTTTTTTCACTCATTGGACTCATAGCGTGAATTTGTGTGCACACACCCACACACACACACGTTCCCTCTCACACATACACAAAACAACCACATCCACACACAATAGTTTCTCTACCACACACACACACACAATATTTTCTCTACCACACACACACACACACACACACACAATAGTTTCTCTACCATACACACACACACACAATAGTTTCTCCACAAACACATGAATCTTCCATTTATCTCCCAGTGATTGGCATTACTCAACTGTCTCACCAGACACACACCTGGTGAAACACAAGGCGCGTGCACACACACACACACACATTCACTTTTCCAACTAAAAATATCCACCACACAGCCTCCCCACGAAATAAAGCAGACCTTTATTCCCCACCATCCCTGGCCTCTCATCTGAACAGCAGAGGCTCATCCTTTTCCTCAACTCTGAGAACCACTGTGTGTGTGTGTGTGTGTGTGTACTATATGTATTTTCTAGCGCCAGACCGACCAAACCTTGGCCAAACCACGCCAATAAAGCTCTTTGCTCTGCGCCCACATCCATTTTTAACATC
This sequence comes from Alosa alosa, assembly GCF_017589495.1. Taxonomy (NCBI): domain Eukaryota; kingdom Metazoa; phylum Chordata; class Actinopteri; order Clupeiformes; family Clupeidae; genus Alosa; species Alosa alosa. Next base: position 28,812,035 of record NC_063204.1, read on the forward strand.
AGAGAGCGAGAAGCACAGAGTATAAATATCTCTGTCTCTCCACTGTCTTTCTCTTTGTCCTTTCATTTAACGCACATGGATCCTTTCCTACTGGTACTAACCTAATTTAGCAACTCGCTTCAGAGCTGATGTGTTGGCTGGTGTGTGCAATCACGCTTGTGCCTCTTTTTGCCAGTGCAAATCTATGTTTGCAATTCCCTCAACCTTTAGACTTTGGATGGCATAGCTATATGAGGGGGGCATGGTGATGGCATCAGCTCACTCCGGCAGACGGGAGGGCCCTGGTGGTTAACTGGCAGTGCCCTCTGTCCTATGTCACACAGTATGGTGTGCTTCCTCGTGCCAAAAAAGCTCTCCAGCTCCCTTTCGTTGGTGACCTGCAGAGCCAGTCCGTCCGCTTGGCCTCAGGGAACAGACGCGAGCCAAGCGCTATTCAGTTTGATTCCCACACTCGACTTTTCCTGACTTGTGCATATTCTTTGTGTCTGTACAATGAGCCATTTCAACTCTAAGTTCCTCTACCAAGCCCGGGTGCATATATTTGCAGTGACACAAGTGTTTATTTGTGATATAAGAGTTCTGGAGTCAAAAATACACAGACAATAGTCCTGAGCTGAGTGGCCAAAACATTGACGTATCTGGCAAATAAAGCCATTTTTTTTTTAACTAAACGCAACCACCTGACATAAAACTGGTAGAAAAGTGACGACCGGCAGCGACAACAAAAAGAAACCGTTGAAAGTGTGTGTCTCAAGCTTCCGAAACTTGAACACTGTATTCTCTATTTCGGCCTCGGTCGCTGCACTACTCATATGACCAGCGCAATACTTGCCCGGAGATGTTTTTACCACCACCGTCTGATTTTTCCTACCAATGCTTTAAAATAACGGCATGACAGGAGTTTTGCACTCTTACATAAACACCTGTCATTAAAGTGTAGCCTGAATCACAGAAAGATAATCCCGGGTAAAATTGTGAACAACCGAGGGAGTTGAGCGGTACCAGGACTGCCAGTCCCTCCATTTCCTGAGGGCGAACGTTTCGCTCAAGAAGGGTCTAAACACTGAACTCATTGTAAGACTCGATTCCATGCCGTCAAGCGTCGTCCGTTTTCTTGATTTTCATAGCCTACACCATATAGAAATGTTATATTCCTTTAATGGGACTGAAACAGGGGAAGTGACCTTTCGTCCACTCCTTACCTCAACACTGAACGGTCGCTCCTCTGCGTGGACCGCACATAACGTTAAAATCCACAGAATGAAGTGCAAGCAAAGCGATTCTTGACAAAGATTGTTCAAATGTCTTCTAGAACCGAATGCTAACAAAATCATTGCGACCCCGTGCATTGTTTGGTTGTTTTATTAAATGCAAATAAAAAAGGAGGAATAAATTCCCTGCGTTCACGCGGCTGGAAACATTGCTGAAGATGTGGCACTCACTACCCAGAAAATTCGTCGACTAGCACAAATGTGAAGAAATTTAAAAGAGGCCCTTATCGTGTTCTTCGCCGAATATCTCCGCTTTCTTTGTTGACTGGCCGGTGTCTTTCAGCGCCTGCGGACAGCACTGCTATAAGCTCCTACATACTCCGCCTCGGCTGCTCCTCCGCGGCATAGCTGCCCGATCCGTTTTCAACCATACATCACCACAGTGCGCATGCGTCTTTCAACCCCCCGTCCCCCAACACAAAACAGAGCATCTCTCTCCCTCCCTCCCTCTCAAACACACGCACACATACGAAGAACCGAGCGCGACCCACGTCACGGAATGTTGGATCTGAAGCCAGGCTGTGTTATCAGCGCAAGCCCCCCCCCCACCCCACACACACACACCACCACTCTCCTCTTCCTCCGATCTCTTCGCATCTCACGCCGACCCAGCAGGCCTAAACAGCCGGACGCTTCGTCCATGGGATGCATGGGAAGGCTCGAAGATATACAGTCACATACATATCCACCCAAATTATTAGGGCGCTATCACCACCGTCCAGTAGAGGGCGCCAAGTCTCACCAGCGTTCTCCACCTGATTTTAGAGAAAGATGACATGGCATCAATCAAACCATCATGACAGCATTTAAGCCTTTCCAGATCTTTCTAGACAATAGTTTATTATAAGCTTATTCAACATGTGAGCTTCATTTTATATCTATTAATTTAATCTTTATCATACATTCAGGCCTTTTCCATCTTCCCACACTACAAAATGGAAAATGTCAGCCTGTGAATGAGGCCTGTCTGCTTGCCTTGTTTTCATGTGAGTAGGCACAGCTGCTGTCCGTTGTCAGCATGACTATCAGTATATATCAGACTGGTGATGACAACACTCGCATTACTCATACAGCGGAAACACAGAGTGGCATGAGGACATGACAGATTTGCACATGAATGAATATACGCATGCACTGAAACAGCCATCAACCAGAACACAGTACAAAATCCCATAACAAACACCATATACGCATGCACTGAAACAACCAGAGCAACACCAGAAACACAGACACACACACACACACCCCATTACCCCCACACACACACTCTCACAAGCGAACACACACACATACAGAGAAGCACATATACACAAAAGCAAATGCACACATGCACATGTAACCCACTCAAAAATAGCCTACTAATAGGATTACATTATTGTAGTTTAATATCTAATTTCTTGATTACTTTTAGTTATGTTTTTCCTGCAAACCGTATTTGTCCAGTAGGTGGCAGTGGTGGTGCTGCATAGAGGGGAAACTTGCTACACTGATTCTTAGAGAAGAAAGGCAGCACTTCACTCTACATTATAATAAGTGTCCCTTGCACACACACACTCATTTACATACACAAAGTAGGAGATGGAGACAAATTGCAAGCATGATTTATTTTTGCGGAGAGAATGTGCAGGACTGAACGGCGGTCATATTTTGTACTGCTTAGCGATACATCTAGTTTGTAATTCCCATGATAATGGAACATTCTACCAATTCCTACTAGAGCATGGGACATACCTCTCTAACCTTAAGACACTCTAGAACACCCAACTCTTTTGTGTGTGCCTCTTCTCCCAACACATCTAATCAACCCGATGTGCATAACATGCACTTACCATGCACTTACCATGCACTTACCAAACACTTCAATCTACTATCTGCTTTGATTTTTTCTCTGACTGGTACTTACACTTATGCACGCTCATCCTCTGGTGGTCTTAGTGGTCCATATACAGAATCAAAGGCATGAAAGAGACAGTAATAATGTATTTCAAAATAAATGTATATACAGTACATTTGTGGTTCCTGACATGCAGAACACCTACTTTATTATGTTGACTTCACCAAGGGCAGGAGAAACCCCTTAATCTTTCCTAGTGTGTAATGTGGCTGGTTTTATGCCTTTCCCACACAAGGACAGTTGACAAAGAGGCATGTATTTATATAAATAGCTCAAATGTATAAGTTTGTATACATGCACAGGCAAAGTATCATGAATAAAAAATGGAGGGCACCGCTGAGGAAAACTGGTTAATTCTCTTCGGCACAGAAAGGTCGGACTGGCCCACGCAACCCCCAGCTCAGGGGTCCCCTGGTGAGACACAGCAGACCGTAAACACAACGGCAACAAAGCCTGCAACATAACAAGCACTACACACTGAAGATCTGTAAATACCACAACGAAATACCACACTGTGTTACGCTTATAGGTGCACATCAATGCAGTGCCCCCCTAGTGTAACACCCCCCCCCACCCCACAACACACCATGAAAGAAACAGTTCGGATCCAGCTGTACAGGGACAGAAGCTATGCCAGGGGTTGAGGTGGGAGAACAACCAGTAGGCTCCATCCACACCATCAACAGCGCTAATTTTATGATCAATTAATACTTTAATATGGATACACTCATAGAACAACCCCAGAAAACAGACAGGGCAGATGGTAATAGGCACAAACAAACCAAAACTAGAGTTCACTGGTCCTTAAAAGAACTTAAGGGTAACTTAAAAGAACATACCAAACCAATGTTCTCTACAGTACAGTAACACAGGAAGGAAAAAGGGAACATCTCAATGCTAGATACAAAGAAATAGATTTATAAATGTGTCCTTGGCTTGAGGCATTAACCTCGAATTGCTCTGGGGACAGTATAGCCTTGTAATATAATTGACACGTGAGTTATTTTGGAAAAAAAAAAAAAAGTGTCTGCCTAAATTAATAAAATGTAAATATGTGTGTTGAAAAAGGTATTTTTGTACAGTTATAAAACAATCAATAAAATGCACATGAATATTGTATAATTTAGCCAGTGCATCCAGCACTGTCTTTGCCCACTGCTCATAGGTGACAACCTCAGCTGACTACTGGGGTTCAGGGGGTAAGTGAGGCCTGAACCTGTGCTTGTGTACAAACGGATGGATGGCAAAAGTGGATTAAACCGGATGACAGATGGAGGCGGGGACAAAAGGATAAAAGTTTAGATATGATGTGCAGAAATAAACTGGATCACAACCCACACTTCCAGAACAACCAATACTCCAGGTCCTTCTATAACCAGCTAAAAGCAGGCGAGGTTTATATGAGGAATATCCCACCGGGATATTAGCAAAGGGGCTTCAGCCATCTGTGGTGAGAATGTGTGTGTGTTATTGGTAATAACGGGTTTGTGTGTATGTGCATACTTCTCTCTCTCTCTCTCTGTGTGCTTCTCTCTCTGTGTGTGTGTGTGTGTGTTTGTGTGCAGGTTTTGTGTTTATATGTGTGTGTGTGTGTGTATGCTTCTCTCTCTCTGTGTGTGTGTGTGTGTGTGTGAGAGAGAGAGAACTCTTTGTGTGTGTGTGTGTGTGTGTGTGCTTCTCTTTGTGTGTGTGTGTGTGTGTGTGTGAGGTGGCAAGACGGTGTGTATGTGTGTGTGTGTGGGAGGGAGTGGGGAGGATTGATTTACTAGGAGCTGTAATAAGTCCTGGAGGCTGTATACCATAGATGTTGCTGCTGCTGACAATCGTTCAGATCCTGAACCCACACATATTGGCACAGACTTGGCGGAGAGCGTAAGATACTGTATTAAAGAGCTTGAAGATATTTAAGACTGCTCCAGAGACACTGGGTTGCTCAGCATCAGATGTTTTTTGTCGGGGATGGTGTAGCCTTTATGGCTTTTCGTTAAAATCTCGGCTGTCAGCTGAGATTGTAGTCATCCACAAGAGCTCTTCATCTAACTTGAAGTTGTACCCTCACTCGAACGAGGGGTGAGGGTATTGTAATCGAGGTCTGTTTGTCTGTCCAGTGATGTTATTGTGTCTATTCCCATTCTATTAAAACAACATTCCCACATAAACTAGTCTAAGAATCCTACTGAAAAAAAAAAGACGGTGCGTGTATGATTTCAAAAGCAGATAATAAAGAGGGAGACCATGGAGCAGTTGATGGGATGACAAGGGAGAATACTGTGAGGGTTCATTAACCTGGGTGGGTAACCTCAATACAATATTACAACATCTGCTGTGCTTCAAGGGAATCCATAAAAGGTTAACTGCATCGAGCGGGATGTTGGACCAAGCACACAAACCTTGCACATACATACACAAGCTCCTCTGATAATCCCAATGCTCTTCACACACCTCGGTGTAGTTTTTTTGGTTTATTTATCTGTTTTTTTGTTTTGTGGTGGATTAGTCCCAGTTTTCAGGGGTCCTCCTGGTAGGCGTAATGTGGTGGCTGGTGGCAAAGATGAGAACTGGTGGGCTGCTCTTCTGTTCTGTGATCTGTTCTTACACTTAGACTAATCTATGAAGTCATACTCCCAAATTCCCTCATACACACACACACCCCATTACCCCCGCACACACACACACAAGCACACACACACACATACAGAGAAGCACATATACACAAAAGCAAATGCACCCATGCACATGTAACCCACACTCAAAAATAGCCTATAATAGGATTACATTGTTGTAGTTTAATATCTAATTTCTTGATTACTTTTGGTTATGTTTTTCCTTGCAAAACCGTATTTGTCCAGTAGGTGGCAGTGGTGGTGCTGCAGAGGGAAACTTAACACTGATTCTTAGAGAAAGCAGGCAGCACTTCCTCTACATTATAATAAATTATCCCCTGCACACACACTCATTTACATATACACAATGGGATGGAGACAAATTGTAAGCATGATTTATTTTATGTGAGAGAATGTGCAGGACTGAACGGCGTCATATTTTGTACTGCTTAGCGATACATCTAGTTTGTAATTCCCATGATAATGGAACTATTCTACCAATTCCTACTAGAGCATGGACATACCTTCTAACCTTAAGACACTCTAGAACACCCAACTCTTTGTGTGTTGCCTCTTCTCCCAACACATCTAATCAACCCGATGTGCATAACATGCACTTACCATGCACTTACCATGCACTTACCAAACACTTCAATCTACTATCTGCTTTGATTTTTTCTCTGACTGGTACTTACACTTATGCACGCCATCCTCTGGTGGTCTTGAGTGGTCCATATACAGAATCAAAGGCATGAAAGAGACAGTAATAATGTATTTCAAAATAAATGTATATACAATTTTACATTTGTGGTTCTGACATGCAGGAACACCTACTTTATTATGTTGACTTCACCAAGGGCAGGGAGAAACCCCTTAATCTTTCCTAGTGTGTAATGTGGCTGGTTTTATGCCTTTCCCACACAAGGACAGTTGACAAAGAGGCATGTATTTATATAAATAGCTCAAATGTATAAGTTTGTATACATGCACAGGGCAAAGTATCATGAATAAAAATGGAGGGCACCGGCGAGGAAAAACTGGTTAATTCTCTTGACACAGAAAGGTCAGGACTGGCCCACGAACCCCCAGCTCATAGGGTCCCTGGTGAGACACAGACCCGAACACAACGGCAACAAAGCCTGTGTACATAACAAGCACTACACACTGAAGATCTGTAAATACCAACAAATACCACACTGTGTTAAGCTTTATAGGTGCACATCAATGCAGTGCCCCCCTAGTGTAACACCCCCCCCCCTCCCCACACACACACACCATGAAGAAAGAAACAGTTCGGATCCAGCCCTGTACAGGGGCAAGCTATGCCAGGGTTGAGTGAGGAGAACAACCAGTAGGCCCATCCACACCATCAACAGCACTAATTTATGATCAATTAATACTTCGCTATGGATACACTCATAGAACAACCCCAGAAAACAGACAGGGCAGATGGTAATAGGCACAAGCAAACCAAAACTAGAGTTCACTGGTCCTTAAAGAACTTAAGGGTAACTTAAAGAACATGACCAAGCCGAATGTTCTCACAGTACAGTAACACAGGAAGGAAAAAGGGAACATCTCAATGCTACAGATACAAAGAAATAGATTTATAAATGTGTCCTTGAGCGAGGCACTTAACCCCGAGTTGCTCTGGGGACAGTATAGCCCTTGTAATATAATTGACACGTGAGTTATTTTGGAAAAAAAAAAGTGTCTGCTAAATTAATAAATGTAAATATGTGTGTAAAAATTATTTTGTACAGTTATAAAACAATCAATAAAATGCACATGAATATTGTATAATTTAGCCAGTGCATCAGCACTGTCTTTTGCCCAGCTGCTCATAGGTGATAACCTCAGCTGACTACTGGGGTTCAGGGGGGTAAGTGAGGCCTGAACCTGTGCTTGTGTACAAACGGATGGATGGCAAAGTGGATTAAACCGGATGACAGATGGAGCGGGGACAAAAGGATAAAAGTTAGATATGATGTACAGAAATAAACTGGATCACAACCCACACTTCCGCAGAACAGCCAATACTCCAGGTCCTTCTATAACCAGCTAAAGCAGGCCGGGTTTATATGAGATATCCCACCGGGATATTAGCAAAGGGGCTTCAGCCATCTGTGGTGAGAATGTGTGTGTGTGTGTGTGCGGGTTTGTGTGTATGTGTGCATGCTTCTCTCTCTCTCTGTGTGTGTGCTTCTCTCTCTGTGTGTGTGTGTGTGTTTGTGTGCGGGTTTGTGTTTATGTGTGTGTGTGTGTGTGTGCATGCTTCTCTCTCTCTGTGTGTGTGTGTGTGTGTGTGTGAGAGAGAGAGACTCTGTGTGTGTGTGTGTGTGTGTGTGCTTCTCTCTCTGTGTGTGTGTGTGTAAGTGTATGACAGTGTGTATGTGTGTGTGTGTGGAGGAGTGAGAGGATTGATTTACTAGAGCTGTAATAAGTCCTGGAGGCTGTATACCATAGATGTTGCTGCTGCTGACAATCGTTCAGATCCTGAACCCACACATATTGGCACAGACTTGGCAGAGCGAAGATACTGTATTAAAGAGCGAAGATATTTAAGACTGCTCCAGAGACACTGGGTTGCTCAGCATCAGATGTTTTGTCGGGATGGTGTAGCCTTTATGGCTTTACGTAAAATCTCGGCTGTCAGCTGAGATTGTAAGTCATCCACAAGAGCTCTTCATCTAACTTGAAGTTATTACCCTCACTCCGAACGAGGGGCCGAGGGTATTGTAATCGAGTCTGTTTGTCTGTCCAGTGATGTTATTGTGTCTATTCTATTCTATTCTAAAAACAACATTCCCACATAAACTAGTCTAAGAATCCTACTGAAAAAAAAAGACGGTACGTGTATGATTTCAAGCAGACTAATAAAGAGGAGACCATGCAGAGCAGTTGATGGGATGACAAGGGAGAATACTGTGAGGGTCATTAACCTGGGTGGGTAACCTCAATACAATATTACAACATCTGCTGTGCTTCAAGGGAATCCATAAAGGTGCTGCATCAGGCGGATATTTGACCAAGCACACACAAACACACATACATACACAAGCTCCTCTGATACTCCCAATACTCTTCACACACCTCAGTGTAGTTTTGTGTTTATTTATCTGTTTGTTTGTAGTCGTGTCCCAGTTTTCAGAGTCCTCCTGGTAGGCATGTGGTGGCTGGTGGCAAAGATGAGCGACTGGTGGGCTGCTCTTCTGTTCTGTGATCTGTTCTTACACTTAGACTAATCTATGAAGTCATACTCCCAAATTCCCTCATACACACACACACCCTCTCTTTTTCTCTCTCTCTCTCGCTCACACACACACACACACACACACACACACACACACACACACACACACACACACACACACACACTCCTCTGACACTCCCAACACTTCACACACGTCAGTGTTGTTTCCTATGTGTTTGTTTGTTTGTTTGTTGTGGTGTCCCAGTTTTCAGAGTCCTCCTGGCAGGCATGTGGTGGCTGATGGCACAGATGAGTGACTGGTGGGCTGCTCTGTCATCTGTTCGTCCATAACACCCTCCGCACACTCCCACCGCAATCTGCTGTGGTCGCCTTAGTCCCACATGGATGCCCCACGCTGGGCAGAGTCTCAGGCAGTCCAGGGTGAAGTCGGCCCTCCCAGAGCACTGCCGAATCTGTGTCTTGGGCAACACTTGGCGCACATGGTCTCTGTGTCACTTTTATGTGTCTCTTGTGAATGGCCTGACCATTTTTCTGCTTTGGATCCAATTTCAAACATCCTGTTTTCATCGGGGTTAAAAAAGAAAAACAAACTAAAGCAAAAACAAACCGCAGACAAATTTAGAGACCTCAGTGCGGGAGCTAATTCTTAGTTACTTGCTTTGGTGTTTTGAAAAGTTAAAAGTTGTACAAGTTGCAAAAAAACCCAGTTTTCTTATGTGTCACTGTCTTCTGTCTACATATGTGTCACTATCACTGTCATTCAAAAATGAGACACACTTCTTTCCCCTACTGGAAAACCGGACTAAAATAATGACATAATGAACAGAATTGAACACATATTTATCTTATGATGTGGATTGGGGCCCACCCATTCTCTGCTATACTCTCACAACTTGTTATACAGTATTGCTTGCAGTCGGCTTGTGCAAAGACCATATTCACTGGGTCACACGGAATACTGGCATTAACTAATAGTTGTGTTAGTATGTGGGGTGGTTGACAAATGATGGACAGGATGTATATCACCAGCAATTATCAATCATTAGCTGCTTAAAGAAAAATTCCGGTATTTAGCACCTTGAGTCCCTTTTCTGGTCACCGAAATTTTGACAATTGGTCCTGTCTCGACTTTTCTGACTCGTTTTGAGTCACCTTTGACTAGTCAGAGTGGCTGCCTACAGGCATGCTCAAACATGTCCTAAAACAACCCTTAAAGGACAATTCCGGCGCAAAATGAACCTAGGGGTTATAACACATGTGTACCGAGTTCGACCGTTCGCTGGGATTTGTTTTCATGCTAGTCGAATGTGACCAGTTTTATTGCAAACCGCTAATTAGTGTTTAACGCTAGCCTTCGGGGCAGACGTACAGTAAAAAGTAATCACTATTTCTATACCAGTAACAAGGCTCAAAATAGCACCACACTTACACAGTAGCATAATAAGGGTCTCTACATGTAAACCGAAGCATTGAGAACTTTGTAAGTGTACAGGCAGTTTATTAAAAAGAAACACATTACCGTTCACGACTGGTTCACATACAGGCAGGCGCCTTGGGAAAACAGAACTCTGGGATGTGAAGTGAAAATCGTGAAACGTTGTTGCCAAAAGAAAGCACTGACGCAAACAGGAGACATAAGAGATGGCAGGTTATTTGAACGAATTTGAAGACATCGAGGATGAACCCTTTCGGTTTGATGGATGTCCTTATCTTTTTGAACCGGAATATACCGACGAAGAGCAGCGGGAGCTCCGTGAAAGGGCTACGAGAGAGAGAGAGCTACCTGTAGTCAATGCCGCAACACAACCTCGCACTTCTGGAAACTGGTGGTGTACCTGCGGACATTGTGAAGCTATGGCCCCCGAAGAGGAGTGCCTGTGTTGCATGGAGTGGGACGTGTTGCGTCGCGACACCCAAGAGACGCAGTGTTTTGTAGGGTCTGGAGATTTCCCCTCATTGATAAGCAGGGCTGTAGTTGAAACTTTTTCCATGTCCTGAAAAGAAATTGGAGGTGGCGATATACCAGAGCATGATGGACATCCACTAAGTAGGCTACACTAGACAAGTTATGTTACATCGGAGCTATTATTTCTGATAGGCCTATATTGAGCAAATTACGTTTGATTTTAGTTCACATCGCCTGCCTGTATATGAACCTACGGAGCCCCTAAGGGGACATGAGCAAAAAAAAAACCTAAAGTTTAGTTTCATGTGCTCACGTGAAACTTTCATGTGCGCACGTGAAAGTTTCATGTGCTCACGTGAAACTTTCATGTGCGCAAGTGAAAGTTTCATGTGCTCACGTGAAAGTTTCATGTGCACACATGAAAGTTTCATGTGAAAAGGTTTTGCGTGCGCACACGAAACTTTCATGTGCTGAAAGTTTCACGTGAGAACATGAAAGTTTCAGGTGAGCACATGAAACTAAACTTTAGATTTTTTGCTCGTGTCCCCTTAGGGGCTCCGTATACCAGACGTGAACGTAATGTGTTTGTTTTTAATAAACTGCCTGTAGGCTACACTTACAAAGTTCTCAATGCTTCGGTTTACATGTAGAGACCCTCATTATGCTACCGTGTAAGTGTGGTGCTATTTTGAGCCTTGTTAGTGGTATAGAAATAGCGATTTCTTTTTACTGTACGTGTGCCCGGAAGGCTAGCGTTAAACGCTAATTAGCGGTTTGCAATTAAACTGGTCACATTCGACTAGAATGAAAACAAATCCCAGCGTATGGTCGAACTCGGTATACATGTGTTATTAACCCCTAGGTTCATTTTGCACCGGAATTGTCCTTTAACATTCGTTTTTAAAACTGTGCAACTCACCGAGTGGCTAGAAACCAGAAAAGGGAGAAAAGGGACTCAAAGTGCTAAATACCGGAATTTTCCTTTAATCAACACTGCAGCCTATAGAGATATGTCAGATAACTTATTGACATTTAACTGCGTGGGTTGGTGATTATATGGGTACCAGTCGATTTTACAAGCTCAAACTAGAGTGAAATACACAGAAACATAGGCGTTGCCCTAGATATGGGTCAGCAAATATACATATACACAGTATATAATTTAAACCAAAAATATGTAGAAATAAACTGATACAGAGGACTCTCTCATAAAAGAAATGATGTGTGGCACTGTATAGAGGCTAAACATTGTAATCAGACCCTTAGTATCATTTGTAAAAACAGAATAGAAGACTGCTGTTTTAATGGCACGTGTCCCTTAAGTCCAAGGTTAAGTGGTCTGAAGTTCAACATAATAGGAGTTGGAGATGAGTGAAGTGGAACGCTGGCACGGAAGCTTTCAAGGAGGACGGACACGAGCGAGCTGCATACTAAGAGTGTAGAAGCTGGCCAGTGGCCAGGTATCCATTCTACATATTTGCCGCGATGATGCTGTTGCATACCAAAATACTTTGGCTGTGGGTCAAATCTGATGCTAAACGGCTCAAGGCACTCAAAGGCACCTGCTCAGTCATTATAAACACACTGTCTCTGTGACCATGTGATGTGGTTCTGATACAATCAGAAAGTCTTGAACCCTTTTTGTTTTGTTTTATTTTTATTCATGCATTCAGCTGACATATTTATACAAAGCAACTTACAAATACCAATTGCCGGGGCCAGTCTCCCAAAGAAGGGTGGCAGCCAGGAATCAAACCCACACCACTGCATGCCAACCAAGTTCCTTAGCCACTATACTTCCACAGCCCCAGAAGACTTCATCGTAGGTCCTTCCCCATAGCAAATGCTTGTTCTCTCGAGACCTATGGACCATAGGCTATGGTCTCATGTTCTTAACCTGGTTACAGGCAGATCATACATTACTGTCTCTTAGGTTACGGTGAAGTCAATGTAAACAAAGGGGCTTTTAAGTATGTATATATATACTTTTTTTGATCCCGTGAGGGAAATTTGGTCTCTGCATTTAACCCAATCGGTGAATTAGTGAAACACAAACAGCACACAGTGAACACACAGTGAGGTGAAGCACACACTAATCCTGGGCGCAGTGAGCTGCCTGCTACAACGGGCGGCGAGCAGTGAGGGGTTAGGTGCCTTGCTCAAGGGCACTTCAGCCGCGGCCCACTGGTCGGGCCTCGAACCGGCAACCCTCCGGTTACAAGTCCAGAGTGCTAACCAGTGGGGCACAGCTGCCCGCTGGTTTGCAGGCTTGTATTTACTTTACTATTGTTCTGTGTTCTATTTCCAGATTTCAGCTCTCAAACTCTGCTCTCACTCCTTTTCAAACTGTTTTTTGTTAGTTTGTTTGTTTTAGGGGTTTTTAGTCACTGCAAAACAACACACATACTGTACATTCCAAGACCCTTCTGATAGAGCCACCATAGACATTAACATTTGTTTGTTTATCCAAAGCGACTTACAGCAGTAGAATAACATTTAAGCTAATTAGCATTTAGCATTTTAAAGGGACACCAGGCAAGCCTGATGCTTTTTTTCTACAAAGCTCCCTCTAGCGTCTGTACGTGTCGATACGTGTGCGAGCCCTCGCTCAGTCTGAAGCTCTTTTCCTTTTCTTTGCATCTTCCGTCAAGGGTTTTCGCTGCTTATTCGCTGGCTCTACCATTATACACACGTTTGCAACAATCGTTTCTGTAGCCTGCCTCTGTGCTGGGGATGCAGGATGTAAACTGATCCTGCTTCTCGCGACGTCAGAGACTTTGTGAGACTGAAGGTCGGGGGGTACGATACACCGAACTTGCAAGCGCAATATTCTTCCTACAGGCAGTAGGGGCGGGCGAGAGAGTCTTCATTCGCCCTGTAATGAGTCATTTAACCATATACCAACAAACGAAGATGATTAATTAACACAAAAACGTTGCCTGGTGTCCCTTTAACATTGAAGTTAAAGAGTGTGAAATACACTTTTACTGTAATATTGTTGAGGACCACTATGAAAGTAACAGCTATTCAGCACCCAGACCATTTTGGGGTCCACATGCCTACGGGGACCCAGATTTGAGTCTGACCCGGGTCATTTCCGGATCCACCCCATCTCTTTCTCCATCTTGCTTACCGTCACTCCCTTCCCTGTCCTATCAAATTAAAGGCATAAACGCTCCCAATATATATATATATATATTCCTTGGTGTTGTGCACCTTCACACTCATGGCCTTCACTATTCCTTGGTGTTGTGCCGTGCGCTTCACCCTTCACAGTCTGTCATGTGTATATATATATATACAGTATATTATAGTACATTATGGCCTTTCCATTAAAGAATAATGAGACTTTACCTGCACCTCGTCTCCTTCAGAATCCTTAGGGAAGCGAACTGGCATGCCTCCAAGGAAACTAAAAGAAACACCTTCAAGCTTCATTGTTCGCATGTCTCCTGAGGATCTGGAGAGCGAGATTAGCACTTGGCTTGTTACACATGCAATGGATTTGTCCGTCAGTTATTGTCATTTTCTACAGACAAGAGTTTTTAACATCAAACTAATGACAGAGGCAGAGAGACAGAGAGAGAGAGAAAGAGAGAGAGAGAGAGAGGGAGAGAGAGAGAGAGAAATACTATTTGGTACCTTACTTAGCAGCCAAACCTGATATTTTTTTACACATAATTTCTGAAGTCACTGACCACCCAGATCAGCTCATCAGGAGGACACACCTAGTTTAGCACTTGACTGAGGTAACACAGGACACTGTGTTAACCCTGTGAGGTAAACCAGGTGTGAAAACATGAAATAGTCACCAGGTTGCTCTCCTTCCTCTCAGGTAACAGATGGAAAAGTGTCAGATCTGATTTCAAGCGTGCGTTTTGTCATTGTCAAAAAACCTGTTTGTCTCAGGACAACTAAGGGTGGCCATGACTCCACTTGGCATGTCACCTCTGTTATCACCAAATCCCTAATACACAAAACAGTTATTGTTACAGGTAACAGCCCACTGACATAGTTCTTTGGTGTGTGTGTATGTGTGTGTGTGTGTGTGTGTGTGTGTGTGTGTGTGTGTATGTGTGTGTGTGTGTGTGAACTAGCACTGTACTGTCTCATAGGGTTTAACATTGAAAAAACTTTAACATTCCACCTCTGTCCTTGATTCAGAAATGGAGGCTCTACCCCTGTTTTTGACCCAGAAAATATGATTCCTGACAGCTTGTATCAGTATGTGTACAATATAATGTGTAGATATGCCTTTTGAATTTACAAGGATATGGCATCAGGGCTCCAAAAAGTGCCTCTAACCCCTGTATCAATCCACCACCCATTCACTGTTTTGAAAAGCAAGTTATATACAGTACAGGCCAAAAGACACACCTTCTCATTTCAATGCGTTTTCTTTATTTTCATGACTATATACATTGTAGATTCTCACTGAAGGCATCAAAACTATAAATGAATGCAAAATTATTTGGCCCACAGATGAATATTTGGTATTAAATAAAAAAAAAGCAACTTTGAAGAAACTAGAATATAAAACATGTTTTCAGTTATTTCACACTTTTTTATTAAGTACATAATTCCACATGTGTTCATTAATAGTTTTGATGAATCTACAATGTAAATAGTCATGACAATAAAGGAAACGCATTGAATGAGAATGTGTGTCCAAACTTTTGGCCTGTACTGTAGACCCTTTCAATCTATTCCTAGAGGGTTTCCGGTTGAAATGTTCAAAACCAACACACATACTTTGATATGAAAATCAATCTGACTACCGTAATGCTCTACAAAATGTTTACTTTTTTATTTTGTTTGTCCCCAAGTTACCATTTGCTCAGTGTTGTTTTCTGTGCTACCAGAAATGCCTTAGCAATTCCTGTCTGTTTAAGCAGTTGAAAGGGTCTATAGGCTAGCACAGAACTAGAACTTGTTGAAGTCACAAATCATAAAGGTTTAAAGACAAGGCGTATGAAGCAAGTGCAGGTTACAGTTCTCTGCCCACCTGTCCTATTCTAAAATAAACAGAAACATGATGTCCTAAATGGTCCTGCTGGGAGACCGTTTCCCATTGAAAGCCTCAAGTGTGTCTGCCAAGCCCTTAGCTATCACACTTAGCTAGCACATTTTAGTCTGTAATAATGAGTGCTGCTGTGGGCCACCGGCTCTATATACAGCACTGATCCACAATGCTAGAGGGATGCAATGTCAGATGGAAATCTTTCTTTCTGACTTTTCTACCTGGCAATTCATTTCCAAATGCTATTGATCGGTGAAGCCTTATACTGCATATTCTGAGCTAAATTAGTATTATTTATCGGAGAAAAGCAAACAATGACCACAGCAGTGCCAGTGATGAAACGTGTTTCTTACCCACAGATGTACTATACACAAAGCACTTGGGTTGGTGTTTATACATGTTACCTTGTGCATGTGTGCCAAATGCATACTGTGTGTGTGTGTGTGTGTGTGTGTGTGTGTTAGTGTGTGTGAGTGTGAGAGAGAGAGAGAGAGTAAGAGAGAGAGAGACAGTGTGTGTGTGTGTGTGTGTGTGAGAGAAAGTGTGTGTGTGTGAGAGGGGGTGGGGATGGAGAGAGAGTCTGTGCAAGTGTATTTGTTTGTTTGTGGAAAAAATAAAACTACTGAACTGAAAAAGGAAACAGGAAATTTAGCCGGAAGCATGCCGTTGGATTCAGTGTGAATGTCACTTTTGGCTAATGCTTTGGAATCCTGGTTATAACTGAAGAGGGCTCTTTCGCTGTGTTTGTTTGTGCATGTGTGTACATGAGTGTGTGTACATGAGTGTGTGTGTGTGTGAGCTACAGTTTAGCATTTGGACAGGCTGTACCATCTGCCGTTCCATGGCCATCTGTAGCTGTATGGTGTGGCCAAGAGTCCTCCTTCCTCTCCCTGCATTGGCACCCATGCCAAGCTAGTCCCTTTAGCATGGCAGGCCTATTAACATACAATCACTAGCAGGGTCAAGCCATAAACAATGGCACAACGTGATCTATATCTGTTTGGTCTTGATGCACATGTTATTAATTTTTCTTTCGTTCCACATAGCTCTAATTAGAAAAGACTAATTGTCAGAATAAGAGGCTGTATAGGCACCTGATACTGTGCTCCAACTTGATTTTCAAACTTTGGCAGTGAAGCTGGTATTAATCCCTATAAACTCACTACGCTACCGCACAGGGCAAATCTGTTAAATGCAGGTTTCTGTCACAAAAATTTGATATATTTCTGGCTAATCAGGCTCGTAATTGTGCAATAGGCTAATTTCTTTAAGCCGTTCTTGTTGGCTCTCTGCTTCATGCCTTGTCCTGCAAAGAGACATCTTAGAAGCATATTCCTGTAATACGCTGCAGCACTTTTAAATCTCAGCCTTCATGGCCAAGCCTTAGTGCTAAACACAGACCGTTTCAGGCCAAGACAAGTTTGGCTCAAGGCTTTTTCTCCATTACTGTAATTGCCTTTAACCCATAATCAATATTTACTGCCCTGTCAGACAAAGTCAAGCCTTTCTATCTCCTTTGATTTGATTAAAGCTCAACTGGTCCAGGACAGCACCCTTTCTTTTCACTCTAGCTTTAAATGCCCGAACCACAGAGGCAATGAAACTCCTTTAGAGAAAGAAATACACAGTCCAACCATCCATCAAACCCACTGCCCTACCTCCAGGGGTAAGTGATAGCAAAGCAAATCCACCTCTAGTCAGAGAAAGAGAGAGAGAGAGAGAGAGAGATACAGGAACTGTTCAGTTCTTGAAACCATAGTCACTATTTCAAACCTTGCTCTAGTGAAAGCAAGGACTGCAGGCAGAAAACAATTGTCTGGCCTCAGCCCATTAATAGTCTTTCTCCACCCTGGAAACACTTGGACACTTTGAACTGAGTTACTTACCAAAGCTGTTTCACAGATGTATATCTTAACTACTGTGCTGATGGTGTGAATATCTAAACTCAAGTTTGGCACTAAGGAACCTGTTATATAAATTACACTTTTTGCCTATTGCTTACACACTTTTTGCAGAATTTGGCTCATTATGTCAAAACTCCAAAGCCAAATAAGACATACCGTACTTGGAGATAAACAACTCACATCTATGCCAAAATGAAACACTGCAACCAAAACTCAACAATCCTTTCTAAAAATGTAATTATTGTAACAAAACAATACACACATGCACCATTTGAATTACTCTCTCAAATCAACAGCAACACACTGATGTGTTTTATATAAAACATTGCAGTCTCTGTGTTTCTATTTGTATTGTTATTTTCTCAGACTCAGTCTTCTGTGAAACTCATAAAGCAGAATTTCTGCACTAATCAGCTGATATTTTTTGCAACAAAAGGTTTAAAAAACAAACATTCCTACAGAAGTAAAGAAAAATAGAATCACAGTTATCAAGGCAATACTGTAAGTGAATCACAGTTATCAAGGCAATACTGTAAGTGAATGTACTCTAAACAGACAAAAAATGTAGCAACAAAACAAAATTAAAAAGACAAAAAACAATTATTGGAGAAATTGCTATTGAAAAACAAAAACATTTGTTCAGATCTGGCCACAAGTCCTTGTCAACATTGCATTGTCACCTTGTGTGCCATATCCACCCTTGAACTGACCCCACCTCAATTTCTCTGCATGTCCTTTCCATTGCTTGCAAAAGAGGCATGCAGGTTTGTGGTTGGTGGTCATATACATTTCATTGGCACACTGAAAAATAATTGAAGAGTTCAGATGCAAAACCAGCTAAACGCCACCTCCGTGAAAAATGAGATATTGTTGGTTACTGAATGCTCTCCGCACCTAAAATACGTTAATCAAATCATTTCCTTTAAAACCCCGCTTTGATTCTAGAAATGGAGAGTAAAGGGGCAAATACAGAACTGTATGCAGATACTCAATATAAAGTATAAGTATAAGTATATATACTCTTTTGATCTCGTGAGGGAAATTTGGTCTCTGCATTTATCCCAATCTGTGAATTAGTGAAACACACTCAGCAGTGAACAAACAGTGAGGTGAAGCACACACTAATCCCGGCGCAGTGAGCTGCCTGCAACAACAGCGGCGCTCGGGGAGCAGTGAGGGGTTAGGTGCCCTGCTCAAGGGCACTTCAGCCGTGCCTATTTCTGGCTAATCAGGCTCGTAATTGTGCAATAGGCTAATTTCTTTAAGCCGTTCTTGTTGGCTCTCTGCTCCATACCTTGTCCTGCAAAGAGACATCTTAGAAGCATATTCCTGTAATACGCACTTCAGCCGTGCCTACTGGTCGGGGCTCGAACCGGTTTCAAGTCTGAAGCGCTAACCAGTAGGCCACGGCTGCACCTGTACACTTGAACTTACACTAGACTGATTGGTGTTCAGTTTTCTCTGTACGTGTTTTCAGGTATGTGTGTGGGTATTACCAGTTACAGATGTGCTTGCATTTTGTGTTTTCCCAATGATAACAGGAGATTTCACTTTTGAACAAAGTGTCTATTGTAAGAAAGTGTGCGTAGTGTTTTGCAATAAGTGTGTTGCAGAATTGCAAACAATGTGCAAAGTAGAAAATGTGTTTAACCTGTGGCTTTGGTCTAAGCATTCATTTTTAGTGTGTAACAATAGGCAAAAACTGTAATATTCAAAAGGAAATGTTAAAAATCTTCTAGTCTCAAAAGACTCGTTTTCCACATCTTTTTTCATACAGTATATACGCATGAGATCACAGGTCTTGATACACAACCAGAGACACAGTACACATCCTTCAAATCAATGCCCAATTGCACTGCTCTGTAATTCAACTGCATATTTGGTTACACTTTACTTCACAGTATCGACATAAGAGTGACATGACACCGCTATGAACGTGTCATAAACAAGTCATAAACGTTTATGACATAACGCTTCTATTATTAAGTGACATCCGGTTTTTGTCATAACAAGGATACAAGGAAGTTTATTGTCACATGCATATAGTTACTGGAAGTAAGAAATGCAGTGAAATTATGTCTGGTGTCAGCCTATGTGTGCATTTATGGGGGGGGTAAGATGTGCAGTAGAAGAGGGGTTTAGTAGATTAAGTGGCAAGGGCTGCATAAGAAAGGTGGGGGAGGATTGGGATGGGGGGGCACCAACAAGGAGCACCCAAGAGCAAGTTAGGATTAGAATTAGGGTTTATGTGTAATGACGGTGTCATGTGTTCATGACAGTGTCATGTCACTCTTATGTCGATACTGTCAAGTGTCAAGTGTTACAGAATATTTGTATACACTGCCTGGCACAAAAAAGGTCACCACCTGGATTTAACTAAGCAAATAGGTAAGAGCCTCCCTGTGGGGGCAGTGCTATGATCTGGGGTTGCTGCAGTTGGTCAAGTACAGGTTCAGCAACGGTATGTGCTCAAAGAATGAGGTCAGCTGACTACCTGAATATACTGAATGACCAATGGATTTTTGTTCTGTAATCTCAATCACATATTTCAGTCGGAAATAACACTGACTTGTCAGTACTGTAATCGCTGTAATCACACGTTGGTCTCTCTCTCTCTTTCTCTCTCTCTCTCTCAATTTGATTGTTTCAGGAAGGTATTCAGGGATTATTCTAATCAAACAATAGAAAAAGAAAAGGCAAATAGACACAAATACACCCCCCTCACTCACACACACCATTACATCATAACCCCCCCACACACACACACACACACACATACTCACACACCATTACACCATACCTCCCAAACACACACACCATACCCCCCCACTCCATTTCACCATCCCCCTCCTATACACCCCATTACCCCCAAACACACAGGTTCACCCCTCCACACACACACCACACACAGGTACACCCCCCCACCTAACCCCCATACACACACCTCATTACCCCCCCCGCCCACACACACACACACATACACACACCCAACACCCCACACACACACACCATTTCATAACCCCTATGAGTGTGTGTGTGTGTGTGTGTGGGGTGGGGGTAATGGGGTGTGACTGTGTGTGTGTGACTGAGTGTGAGTGTGAGTGTGTTTGTGAGTGTGTTTGTGTGTGTGTGTGTGTGTGTGTGTGTGTGTGTGTGTGTGTGTGTGTGTGAGAGAGAGAGTATGGTTATGAGCTGCACTTTGCAAACGAAGTTGGCACAACCGCAGGCCCTCTCTGGCCGGTTAAGTGATGAGCTCTGCAGCAGAGACTTGCCTCCCGTCTCCCCGCACATCATGGTCAGACAGCACGCTCAGCCCAGCACCATTAAAAGACAAGGTAGAATAATTAAAAGACAGATTCAAAATGTGTAAATCAGTGATAATAGGAAGTACCTTTATCAGTTTGAACAATAACAACAAGAGCAGATGAAGTGAGGCCGACCTTCTCACAGTGGTACACAGAAGGGCCTCGCAGGGCAGACGTAAATATGAAGAGTCCTGTTCTCACAGTAGTGCACAGCGTCCTGTTCTCACAGTAGTGCACAGCGTCCTGTTCTCACAGTAGTGCACAGAAGGGCCTTAAAGGGCAGGCGTAAATAGAAATGCAGGAAGACTACAGTCCTGTTGTTAAAATCACAAGAAGGATTTGCACACTGGGTTAGATGCTCCCAGAAATGCAAGATAGCTGTTGGATGTGTGTACCCTGCACTGTGCTTGTTCTCTACCGTCTTGCTGTTCACTCTCGCATGGATGGCATAGCTCACTCCTAGTCCTGGAGCAGTTGATGGTAGTCTACCTATCACTACCACCGTGCCACCATGAATGCTGTGTGTGTGTGTGTGCTCTCGGCTGGCATGGCTGATTGCATGGTAGAGGCCATATGGTTTATGTTGTGAATGGCAGTGTTTTAGTGTGTGAATGATAATATAGTTGGCCTTTAAAATAAACAGTATATTGTGTGTTGTGGGAGAAAAACATTAATGAAATAATGAAAGTATAAAATGATCTAAACTATCAACTCAAATATCATTGTTGTAAATCTGAAAGCATTCATATGTTTTCATAAGAAATCAGCATGCTGCTGTTTAAGGACATATTGTAGTCACAGCAGAGCACCAGAATGCATCTGCAGATACTGCCCTTAAAAGTGTCTTTTTTCAGTGAAAGGGGGATGGAAATGTGGCCATCACCATGCTGTGGGAAGGCTGTGGACCATTGTATATGTAGAACATTGTATATGCTGCCTTTTCCATCTTAAATTCACATTCTGTAATGGAAAAACTCTATCTAACATGCTATGTAAACATGATTTAAAAATCCTTTTCTTAAAACATAACACTTTAGGTAATCAGTGTGTTACGTAGTGACTATTTTGGTGTGTGTGTGTGTGTGTGTGTGTGTGTGCGTGTGTATGTGTATGTATGTGTGTATTTGTGTGTGTGTGTGTGTGTGTGTGTGTGTGTGTTGCTCTCTGTGACCCAGAAGTTGGCTCCACAGAAGTGTTGCTTGCTTCTCCGTCTGGCAAACGTCAGCATGTCCATATAGGGACAGTTGGATTGCACTCTGCAGCCACCATCTGTGAGATGAATCATTCTTATTCTTTTTAAGTGTGACACAGTTTTCTGTGTTCTGGAAGCTTATCAGCAGTCATGGGAAATGCCATTTCTATCACCAGATTAACAAAACATGCTTTTTCAACCACCCAGCCACACAACTCACTGCATGCTACACAATCCTAACACATGCAATCACACAATCCCATTCATTAAAAAAACCCTTAACATTAATCTAGACATAGGCAATTGCACAACATGTCTGAACGCCTATGCAATGTCACTCACTACACATCCACCCATGCAACGCTACATCACCCTGACAGCACATCATACCTGATACAGTTACCAGACATTACACATCCACCCATGCAATGCTACGTCACCCTGACACCACATCACACCTATACAGTTACCAGAAAAAGAGACAGAAAAGGTGAAAATAATAATAATAATAATAAAACAACATTAAGCATTGAGCATAAAGGTGTGTGCCAAGCTCTTAATGTATAAACAGTGAGTCTACCCCCACCAGCAGTTTATCAGAGCCAAAGGAGACGCCTGGGTGGAGTCAGGTGATCATGAAGTTTGATGCTCAGTAGGACCTTAGCAGTGAGTAAGATGAGACGAGCATGGTATGTGTATGCTTTGAGTGCCATGATTAACTCAATAAGATGTTTGCACTGGGATAAGCAAACAGTTAGTTAAGATAATATAATATAATTCCCTACCCTTTTGTTCCATATCATCCATCCATTGTCTGGGATTTAACTAAAGCAACTAAGTGAATCGATCACTCAAACAATTTTCCATAAACTATAAACAATTTTCACCTAGTGAAACACAATTTTCAGATAGCATTGATTCTTTTTGCAAAACTCTAAATCCATTTTAATGCAATAAAACACATTTTATACTGTAATTAACTTGTGATGCATAATGGTAACCACAATTGGCAAAAAGTGAACACAAAATAAAACACATGTAACCTGCATCGTGTTGACTGCACGCACAGCTCAGCCCTGCACTCGCCCGGACTCAAGCCGGCAAACACACAACACTTTTTTCAAAAGATGCGAAACAAAAGGGTCATCATCTGTATGTATGTTTTTTTTTTTAAATGATAAACCACAACTTCATAATTTGAAGAAAACTCCTTGGCTATGGGTTGCGGACCCCTACTTTGAGAACCACTGCTGTAGACTCTACTTCTAATTTACAGTAATTCTGTCTTTTCCAGTAGCTTTTTCCATACTTTATTTTTACTGAAAGTGTACAGTAAATGCTGAATCCACCGAGTTATGAAATCTTTCCTTTTTTTTTTAATGACTGCGTTTAGGGATTGACTACTTTGCGAATGATCTGAAGCCATTGTTTGGTTTTGAGCACAGATAAAACCAATTTGATGTGATTGTTTCATTTTGCTAGAGGTGTCAGAGTTTTGTGAATATAGTATGAGAACGGGGTTTTAAGTTTACAAATTTGAGAAAGTGGTGGAGGGCTTAAAAATGTGTTTTAGCAATTGTGAAAATGTTTAAATAATAATAATAATAATAATAATAATATAATATTAAATAATAATATTTTATCAGCTGATCAATAGCATGACCCCACTGTATTCACACCATATACTCACTGCTCTTGTCTTGTCACCTTGAATGGACAGTAGGCCTCCGCATCCTGGTGTTATCACTAGTTTAGCATTACAACACAAGCTTAGGAAGACACAAGCTCAATGTGTGAAGACAGGGAGAGAGAGAGAGAGAGAGAGAGAGAGAGAGAGAGAGAGAGAGAGACAGACAGAGAGAGAGGGAGCTGTCAAAAGTTAGTGCTAAGATGAGCTGTGACTTTGCTGATACCGGGAAGGCAGAAGCGAATAGATAAACAGTGTGTTGATCTGGACCAAATGTTCAGATGATAAAATATTTAAAATGCACTCATTCATCTGCAACTGGTAGCAATGCTGCACCAGAGACTCACATGTTTCTCAAAGATGCTATTACAGAGACACACAAGTCTGTCTTCATTTTACTGCAGCTTCTGATGAAGGGGTTTACAACGAATGATGGCAAGAAATGAAAAACAAGAAGGGAAAAAACATATTTGAATTTTTTGAAATGATGGTAGGGTCGTCATATGAACCTAGCAAATAGCTTAACATCAAATATATGCAATCAAAATATGCTTTAATGTTTTTGAGTGAAATATAGACTCTGTCTTCCTCTGAAGAGCAAACAATTCTATTTATGAAACTGTAAAAAGTTGAACGAATATGTGCACCACTAAACTTTTGAGTAGTGACTCCAAAATTCTGCAGTTTGAAACTTTTGAGAAGTTGGTATAAATGATCTGAAACTCAAACTCTGAATATGTGAATCAAAGTAAGAGCTTTCCTCTGCCAATGGCAGCAAACAGGGGTGGGATGAGAGTCGGGGGCGAGATTTACGCCACTTGGGCTTCAATCAGAATGCCTTCCACATCCCGAGTCACTTGGGCACACACACACACACACACTAACTTGGGCGAACCTCATCTGCAGTTTATCAGGGTTCTTACGGTGTCTCTGTATCTGGGTCCCGCCATATTGGCACTAGCGTTAGTCGTCATTGCCAGTCTAGTGTTTGTGCTTCCTGTCATCCTGATTAATCAAGGTGGCTGGATGCAGAGACGAGGGCTGATGTTTCCCTGACCCAATCAGGAGTAAGGAGATAGTGAGGAGGGAGAGAGGGGGAGGAAAGGAAGAGAGGAGTGAGGAAATGAAAGGCCAAGGGCTCAGACTGTCTCTGTCTCTCTCTGTCTGTCTCTCTCTTTCCCAGCGCAGGATGATTCATCGGATGCTGCTCCTGTTCAAAAGCAACAGTTTTATCCCCAGCCGTAGATCATGGTAACATGCGCGTGCGGGCGGGACACACACACAAACACACACACATACGCAAACACACAGAATCATACACACACACAAACACACAGGCCTAAACACATACACACACACAAACACACAAATATCTTACACACTAAAAATCATCTATTACCCTCTGCTTTCATTTTGACAGATGGAGCTGGGCAGGAGTGTGTGATGAGATGGAGTGTTTTACTCGGGAGTCCAATCCATCACCATCGTCCCCCAACCCCCTTTCTGCAGCAGGTTCACTCTCAACCAGAGAAGAGGACAGACACGCTGCCAGCTCTCTACCCTGTGCCGGTGTGTGTGTGTGTGTATGTGTGTGTGTGTAAACTCTTCATGGAAAACTACGCTCAACTACTTTAACAAATGCAGCATGTTATTTACTCACTCTCTCACTCTCTTTCTTACACACACACACACACACACACACACACACACACACACTGCCTGGTGGTTGGGTATGTGAATGAGGAACTGTATGTGTGATTATTTGCTCAACAGTGCGTATACAGTATCCTGTGACAGAGGCCATGGACTATGGGACTGGCCTTCTCTCCTCAGTCACAAACAATTCAGACCAAACAAGGAAAGTGCTCTATACATTTCTGATATTGTTGATTAAGGAACAGTAAACAATGTTGTGAGTGTAAGATTTACATTTACATGTATTCATTTAGGAGATGATTTCATCCAAAGTCACTTACAGAAAGAAAATAACATTCAAGCTACAGTGCAGAGGAGACCTTAGGTAGGAATTACTACTGCATCTGTCAATACTATTACTAGAGGATAAGAGTGCCGACATTATACATACTAGTGTGGTAGAAGGAGGAAGAGGAGGGAAGAGGGGGAAGTAGATGCTAAGTGCATGTTAGGTGAGTAAGGTTGTTAGAAGTGATATCACATCCAAGGATGTAGTGGAGGCTAAACGTAAGTAAATGCAGTTTATCCACCTCTGAAATTTCAGAAATATTAGAGTTTATCAACCTCCCGAAAGAGTCTATTCAGCAATTGCAACTTTTAACATTAAAAAATCACACTGTATTATCCACATGCACAACATGTACACTCATCAACACTCTAGGAACCATTTAATATCATTGGTATTGTTATAAACCTCCATCATCATCAAACATGTTCTGAATGACTTTTTAAAAATCCGATACCGCATGTCGCAGTCAACCTTACCGTGATCAGAATTCATAGTTTACCCACCTCTTATTTTACCTCTAAACCTCTGATCACATCACTGTACCCCACACGGCCATATGTGTGTGTGTGTGTGTGTGTGTGTGTGTGTGTGTGTGTGTGAGAGAGATGACAACAGGAAAATTGTATGTACGCAAGACCAAATACCCCTTCAGTGACTGATTGAATAAGTTTCACAAAACTTAGTATCCTGTGTATTTGGAGGGGGCGGATATCGCCATCTGCTGGTGGTATATTACATAGCACCCAAAAGGCCACACAGACTCCACAAGATAAGTATAAGTATAAGTATATATACTTTTTTGATCCCGTGAGGGAAATTTGGTCTCTGCATTTAACCCAATCGATGAATTAGTGAAACACAAACAGCACACAGTGTACACACAGTGAGGTGAAGCACACACTAATCCCGGCGCAGTGAGCTGCCTGCTACAATGGCGGCGCTCGGGGACCAGTGAGGGGTTAGGTGCCTTGCTCAAGGGCACTTCAGCCGCAGCCCACTGGTCGGGGCTCGAACCGGCAACCCTCCGGTTACAAGTCCAGAGTGCTAACCAGTGGGCCACGGCTGCCCCAAAGCTGTTTCCACGAACTGGGGACCTTTCGCGTGTTAGGCGAACGTGATAACCACTATACTATGGAAACATCCTAATGATGGGATGGGACACAGCAGAGAGGAGAATAGTAACATGTTTTTTTTTGCTTTATTTGGCTATGGCACATATTTCAAGTAACAACAGTGAACATACTGTACAGAAACACAGTGCAAGCCCTGAAGCAGACTCCTACTCCACTAAATGGACTCCGCCCTTTCAAATGTTGGCGTTCTCACTGCAGGGTAGGGATGAGGCTTGTGTCCAGACACATTAATAGTGTAGAGTTAGTGCACCTTGTTATAACTGCAGACAAATCAACCAAACCAAGACTCCTCCATATCCATAGAATGGTATAGACATTGACTGACTAAATCTGATAGTCAAATCTGAATGATAACTCTGATGTCTGCGATGAGAAAAACATCAGTGGCAAACGCACTGTCATGCAGACACGTCTGTGACATGTTTCAGCGTTTCAGCTCATCGTCTTCACAGCAGCTTTCTGTGCAGCTAAAATGGTTATGAGTCAGTTAAACCACTTTTTGACCACATGTGATTCCCATTAGAAAAGAAATTCTAACAAGAGATCTTAGTTTCTCCTCGACCACAATCAGATAGTGACACGTAAAGCCTTTGCATACTAAGATCTGTAATATTGCAAGCATTGATTTTGGTCTGGGAAATACAGAAAGCTGCAGTAGGAAACCTCATTCATTTACACAATACAGATGCAAAAAAACATTTGTCAGCGTTTGTCGTTGTGCAAACATGACTGACACAAAATGAGGTTGTATTCGCTCTTCAATCGTCCAACAATTTCGCATGAAAAATACAGACTCAGTGTGAAAAGGACTGTAGACTTAAATCTCCTGCTTCTATACGTGGCTGTATGATCCTATTTACAAAGTGTTTTTTCCTGATAATGGCATGTTCCACGTGATGGCTGACTGCCTGTAATTTCGTCTAGATTTGGCCCTCACTCAAAGAATCACAATGAAAGGTCTGGGTCAAAAAAAGTGCATATGTTCAAAATTACAGAAAAAAATATGTTTTTTTTTACAATTGATTTTACAAACTTTTTTAACAGCCAGCGAGACTAGCCTGATGTTGCTATCAGGGTAAAGACACGGCAGTGAAGCATGTGGCCATGTGTGCACCGTTTGGACAGACGCAGGCAAGACATCTTCAGACTTATCTTGCAGTGATCCATGGCAAAGCAGTGGCTTAGTCGATAAGGAGTAGAGAGGTGCCAGGAATGTGTCAGTGCTGTGGAGACTGCTGTGTCAGTCATCATGTCAGTGATGAATGAGTGCTACACTGAGACAAGGTGTGAGGGAGCCCATCACGTCACGTCACGTGGCAGTGGTTGTGCGACAGTCAGCAGCATCACAGTGTGTTTCCAGGGATGTTTGGATGGAGGTGACGTCACATGATCGTGACCCGCTCTGGGGACAGGTGACTGGCCGATCGCGGTGGGACTGAGGTGACTTCACATGATGGTGACCCGCTCTGGAGACAGGTGATTGGCCGATTGCGGCGGGACTGGAGGTGACGTCACATGATGGTGACCCTCTCTGGGGACAGGTGATTGGCCGATCGCGGCGGGTCCCTCCGGCCCTGGCTGGCCTGCCAGCCGCGACGGATGAGGTGCAGCTTGCGGCTGAAGCAGGGCAGCAGCAGCAGGATCTTGCCCAGGATCACCATGACGGGGAGGACCAGGGCGATAACAAAACTGGGCGGCAGGTAGAACCGGTAGGCCTCCTCCTCGAAGGCCCGTCGCCAACCAAACAGCAGGCCATGAAATGTAGCAATCAGGAGGGCAATATAACCCAGAGTGGACTGGGACCAAGAACAGAGCATATTACAACATCATAATACATGTGTAATACAGCACATGAATATATTACTGCTTGCTATTAGATAATATGCTATTGTACATATTTTGGATTTTGGAACTTTAGAACATTGACACCTATAAATGAAGACAGTAATTACACACACAACAATTACATGCTAACACTTACATTATTGTTAAAAATTAGTCATATGACTGTTCTCAACAACTTGGGGAATAACAAAATGTTCAAGTAAATACAACAAGACAACAAATGCCATAGTTTCTCATTTAAACTTCTGTGCTTAGATGGGAAGGCATCGAGAAAATCCAATGTTTTGTTGTTGTTTGACAATGAACGACCTTGCATAAACAACCAATGTCTTCATCCGTGTACAGAAAAAGCCTAAATGTATAAAAGTTTATGAGTTTAAACAAGGACAGATTGGATATTTCATTATGAGATTAGCAAAGAATATAGCCTAGAGTAGCCTAAAATATACAGGCCTATCAATAGGTTAGACATTTTTTTATTCCATTTGAATATTGTCATGTCACGTAGCCCTACATGGAACGTTATTAACCAGTTTTCTAACGGTGTCCAACGGTGAGTCATAAAAAAAATATTAATATACTGATTCTGCTCGGAAAGAACCGAATAAATAAAACACTGATTTAAAAAAAAAAAAAATCTGATTTCTGATCCAGGTTCAGTTTGGGCCTGTAGTCATTTCCCAAACCCATCCCATCTCTCTTGTCCACTCTCTTCCTGTCTCTCTCCACTGTCTTATCGATATAAATGGTAAATGGACTGCATTTATAAAGCGCTTTCCCACTCCTCCGAGCACTCAAAGCGCCTCACACTCACACAGATGGAGGGGGCTGCCGTGCAAGGCACCTCACACTTTGGGGTTTGTGTCTTACTCAAGGACATCTCGACAGGTTCAGGAGTTGGGCTTGAACCGACAACTTTGCGGTTCCTGATTGACTCCTCTACCTTCTGAGCCCTGTACCACTGCCACCCAGAGTCAAAAGCCCCAAAAATATACTTTAAAAAAGAGAGAAATTACCTCAGGTTCAGGTTGGACTTGAACCTGGGTTGCCATGGGCACTGTAAATGGTATGGAATGCTGCCTGTCACTTGCGTCACACCTCCCTAGGAACTACCTAGTTCCGGTCCTTGATTGTGATTGGCTGAATCGTGTTCAATGCCGTTGTAAAATGCAGCATAAACATACACCTTGGCCGCATTTCGCTCTATATTACTGCACTACCATAACTTGATACAAAAGTTAAAGTAGCTGCGTCTCGACGTTGCTTGGCAACCATTCAGATAGAGGAAATCTATTTCTTAGCGGAAGAATGGTTATCTATGAATAAATCGTTACATTTCCTGTTGCTGTGCCTTTACTTTATGAAACTTTGCCAGGTATTTATAGTAACAGTTTTAGAAAAGCAATAAGCCACTCGAGTCCGTAGGTTACACTGTTTTTACAACAGCTAAGGGGGGTTTTAGGCACTCCGCTAGCGCGTCGTGCCTAACTTAGCTGTTGTAAAATCAGTGTAACCTACGGCCTCTTGGGGCTTATTGCTTAAATATATACAATGACTGCTATTGTGTTTAGCCATGTACATATACATATATACCATGATGACTGCTACAGGGTTCCTACACATTTTCCATTTCAAAATTCCATACTTTTTCCATACTCAAATGTTCAAACTTCTCGGTATATTTTTTTGACCATATTCTAGACATTGTCAATGGAGTGTTCTTCTAGCAATTGTGAAGAGCTGTATAATAAAGTTTATTATGAACTTGTTAGCCCTCAGAAAACACTTGCCCATTGTTGGATACTTTTTGATGAGGAAGTGCTGTGTTGGAAGGTGCACTCACATTTGATACAGCATACTACATATGTTGGAGACTAGTGCACTGCTGGCAGAGGCCTCAGAAATCACCGTAAACAGTATTCTTTGTTTGCAATACCTATACCTATACCCCAAAAAAAAAAAAAGAAAATGTTTTGTGAAAGAAATGGACAGATTGAGTGTTACAAATTATGACATAACCATCAACACAAGCATTTACAAAGCATGATTATTGCAGTACTTGAAGAGGATTATTCATGTTTTTCTTTCACCTTTTTCATTTACATTATTAGTAATAGCATTAGCATTAAGACAAAAGGCAAAATATGTTTTTTATTCCTCCAATTTCAGCATGGGTGTCTTAACTTTTGCACAGCACTGCATAAACTATATAGACTTCTCTTTCATGTCATTACACTGTATATGCAAGTCAAATTGAGTCACTTTAAGGCCGTGACGGCCCGTGGGGCTTGCTTGATTCTCATGGTTTTAAGCTAACTTCAGCGTTGTTGTGCATGGTGCATAATATGTGGATGAAATGAATTATGTTTTCCATGTCATTTGGTAAAATAAATGCTCAAAAACTCGAAGAAAATCTATCTTGGATTATAGGAGATAAGTGTCTTGTATCATTTCTATAATTTTGGTGAGCTCTACAGGAATTACAAACTATCTCCAGATGTAAATGGTTGCGTATCCTATTACTAGTTACTATTGCTTACTTACTATTAAACCCACCAATAGGCTAGCTAGACCTTAGTTTCACAGCCTAGGTATTTTAGCAACACAGGGCTTGAAAGCATTGCCTGTATCACAAACAAAAACGAAACAATGCGTGGAATTTATCTGGGAATAGGCTACTGAAGGTAGGGGCGAGGTACCTTGTACCTTGCTGGCGTGTTTAATTTGGTTCCTTGGTTAACATAATGTAGGCTATGTTTTTTTTGCACAAAATTGCATCTGCTAATAAACTTAAACATAAACACAAACAAGCATGATCTCCTGTGGAATCCCTGACTGCACCTTCAACGTTAGCCTACTATTATTTGTTGACATTAAACCAGAACGAACGCCAGCTGTTCCTGAAGTTCACTTGCATGTTTTTTTGTTTTTTTTAAATTAGGCAACTTTTTTTGCAGTGGCACTTGAATTCCAGGAGTGGCGCTGCGCCGCTGATGAATACATTGTAGGGGAAACACTGAACAGTTTATCAGATAATGCAGTATCCATGTCTTGGTAACTTTTACAAAATCAAAAAAGTCTACCAGTGTTTTAGCCGAAAATAGCAGAGCTAGGTATAGGGCACGTGCATAGAACTGGGGTTTTCGATTTGGTTTTGGTACCAGGGTTCCCTTGTGGGAGAGATTTTTTCAGAGGACCCCCATTCTGACTGACAACTTAAGCTACACAACAGTAGGAATGGTTTATTATGACCTGAGTGAAGTGATTAGTACTGTAGATGCAATAGTCTGGAAACACAAATATTTCGCCATACCCTTGTTTCTTTTTTCCATACTTATCCAAACCTGGAAATTACTAAAATCAAATTCCATACTTTTCCAGGTTTTCCATACTGCGTAGAAACCCTGCTGCTATTGTGTTTAGCCATGTACATACATACATATACCATGACTGCTATTGTGTTTAGCCATGTACATACATACATACCATGATGACTGCTATTGTGTTTAGCCATGGTTGTGCAAACACAAGGTAGGGCAGTGTGCTGGGGCTCACCTGGATGAAGCTGAACTCCCTCCAGTTGAGGGCGCTGCTGACAGAGGGGATGGAGGTGACGGCCAGGAGAGAGAGGAGGCCCAGACTCATGATGCCAAACGACAGGTACATCTCCACCCGCCACACCTCCTCCTCGTTCCATGAGCTCTCGATGTTGGCATGGACCTGGACATGCACACACATACACACACACACATTCACACATTACACCTGAGTAGGGCTGGGTGATATGGCCTAAAAATAATCTCTGATTTTTTTACATAAAACCCGATTTACAATTTTAATCGATTTTGATTGAAATCTGCATATCCTTCTTTCACAAGCGTTTTACACCATATCTTTAAGTTGTTTATTTAAGATAAGTGAGCGTATTCTTTAACCTTTGTTGTGCCATCCATGTTTTTCACACGTTCATGACCACTCTCAGTGGGAAAAACAACGTAATCACGGGGGCGGTCCCTGATATTCCCAGGTGGCCTGAACGAACCATAAACCTCTATGCTTATGGATGACCTCACTAATGAGCGCCATTACTTTTGGCATCAGATCCTATTTGCTGCCCATCAGCAGCTGGGTAAAGTTTAGAGACATTGGACATAGCCTATATGGCAGATCATTTAGAGACATTGGACATAGCCTATGCTAGATAATTTAGAGACATTGGACATAGCCTATGCCAGATCATTTAGAGACATTGGACATAGCCTATATAGCAGATAATTTAGAGACATTGGACATAGCCTATATAGCAGATCATTTAGAGACATTGGACATAGCCTATGCTAGATAATTTAGAGACATTGGACATAGCCTATGCCAGATCATTTAGAGACATTGGACATAGCCTATATAGCAGATAATTTAGAGACATTGGACATAGCCTATATAGCAGATCATTTAGAGACATTGGACATAGCCTATATGGCAGATCATTTAGAGACATTGGACATAGCCTATATGGCAGATCATTTAGAGACATTGGACATAGCCTATGCCAGATCATTTTTCAGTGATCAAATTTAAAAAGAAAATGGATTTTTTTGCCCAGCCCTACTCCTGAGACTTATTCACTTTTAATAAGTCCTTTAAAGGTTCTTTTTTTACCAGTGCAACTGATTAAAATAATCAAATCACTTCAATAAAGCTATGAAAATAATTACGCTTCCTCTCCCTCTCCCCACCTGCTCACCTGCTGGTAGGCCATATTCATGAGCAGGTATCTCTCAGACTTCCTCAAGGGCAGGCACAGGCTGTACAGTGTGTGCACGCCGGCGAAGAAGAAGCTCAGCAGACCCAGCTGTTTGCGGTAGCCCAGCCACTCGTCCAGCCAGGGCGGGAAGCGCCGGTACTTGGTGCCGTAGCCCAGCTGGTGCACCGCGGCCAGCTGCCCGGCCAGGTACACCAGTGCCAGCAGCGTGATGGCCACAGCAGGCACCGTGTGGTTGACCACCTCCACGGGTATCTTGTAGAAGAGGCTCTGCCCGCCATGGACATACGGGTGGATGATGTCGCGCACAAACGAGTAGGCGAAGAAGAAGATGGACAGGGCCACTGCGGCCAGCACGGGCCCCCGCCACGCCGGGAAGAGCCGGAGTGGCATGTTCTCAATGTCACGCGCCGATGACAGCGCACCCATGTCCAAGGGCGCAAAGCCCATCTGCCGAGCCAGCTCCTGGACCTGCTGTCGGGCCACCAGGGAGTTGCTGCAGATGTACACCTGTGCAGAGGGACGCATGGCAATCAGACCATCTAAGTATAAGTATACTCTTTTGATCCCGTGAGGGAAATTTGGTCTCTGCATTTATCCCAATCCGTGAATTAGTGAAACACACACAACACACAGTGTACACACAGTGAGGTGAAGCACACACTAATCCCGGCACAGTGAGCTGCCTGCATCAACAGCGGTGCTCGGGGAGCAGTGAGGGGTTAGGTGCCTTGCTCAAAGCGTGCCTACTGATCGGGGTTCGAACCGGCAACCCTCAGGTTACAGGTCCGAAGTGCTAACCAGTAGGCCATGGCAGCCCCCATCTATCTTTGCTGTGCTAATTAAGCACTTTGGATTGCCATTTTTGTACGAAAAGTGCTATATAAATAAAATCTGATTGATAGATAGACACACACACACACACACACACACACATACACAAACACAAACACACTTTCATACACTTATACACAATTCAGTAGGTACAACAAACACTTCTAACTCCCTTTCAATCTCCACAAATGCTCAGCATTAAGACACTCTGGGGTACATCATATTCTAGGACTTTGAAAGATATGACACATAAGCCCATACCATGTGATCAAGCTAATTCTCGCCAAAGATGTGCTAAAAAAGGTCCTCTACTTTCCTTTGCTGAGCCGACCACCTGCTGTGTCATGTTTGACGGGCAGACAGAAGGCCCATTCTCTGGCTTAGAGCTTCTCACTGGCAATGAGCTCTGTCTGGCTTGTAAAACTCAGAGGGAAATATCAGGCCAGACTATTCAAAGAGCTAAGCTTACAGACAGCATGTGGGATCATGTGTCTACATTCATACACACATCGTACGTAGGTATGCCACAAATCATAATTTCAGTGACTCCTTGTTTTTGTTTTAACATGATCTGTGACTATGGTTTAACATTACATGGTCTTGTTTTTCTAGTTCTACGCTGTTTTTTTATGATAGCCATTTGCACACCTTATTCTGAGCGGATGGAACTGTTGGAGGACCATTCTGACTAACCATCCATTGTGTTATAATTGCCAGGATGACCATCAACAGATCATCTGGGATTTTTAATTCAAAAGTGCAACACATTAACATGAACACTACTCCTGCTGTACCCATACATGTTGGCCTGCCTCTTAGATCAACTTCATCTACTCGTGCCCCCTCACACTCATTTATTTATTTACACAACTGTTATAATAGAGCTAGCTATAGCTAATTTGAATAGGCCTTAGTGGTCCCTGGGAAGGGAAATATAAGGGTATAATACAGACAATACAAAACAACATTTAAGAGTAGAAGACTAACAATATTTACAAATATCATATCAAACTTGACTAACTGGCCAAGTCTCACCTGATTGCATGTGTCCTTCGCTGTGGACTGCATGGCCCATGCTGAGATCACGTTGAACCCCTTCACCACAAAGGATTCCGGGAAGAGGGAGGCCAGATACTCGGCGTTGGACTCCGGGTACTGGTTCCTGCGGCGGTTGTTGCTCACGTCCACCAGTACCTTGCCCACCAGCAGATGCTTGAGACCCCAGAGCGAGGCGTAATGCTCTCGGCGTATCGCCAGGAAGATGATGCTGGCCTTGTCCACGGCGTCCTCGTGGTGCGTCACGTCCACCACGTGCGGGAAGGCCTCGGCGGCTCGCTTCGGCTGCCGGCTGCCCACCACCACCCCGAAGCCGCTACGCAGCAGACGCAGCGTAAGGCTCTTGGAGAAGTCGCCCGAGCCCACAATGCCCACCACCGCCGCCAGGCGACCGCACTCTCTGGACGCCATCATCTTCACACCGTTGGGCAGGAAAGAGGCACTGCCGGCCGCCATGGAGATGGAGTCCATTCTCACACCAGCAGCACCTGCATAACACTCTGATGAATGGAACGATATTAAAAAACAGTATATCAGAATAAATAATAGTCATAATAATAATAATACATTTAATTTGTATAGCGCTTTTCAAGACACTCAGAGACGCTTGAAACTGGACTATACTAAACACCATCAGATTATTACTGAATTTATAAATGCTTATACAAATGCTTTTGTACTTCAAATCCTTACACAGATAGCCTACACAGTATATAACTTTATAGGATTTAAGGATATGAATTCTCAGAGGAAATATGTGATTCACCAAGGGCATGTGAAGGACACACACATGATGATAAGATTATGAATATGGATTACCAAAAGAATGTAGGCTATGATATCCTTAAGAGTTTTCACATAAGAACAGATATGCTGTGACAATTTAAACAATAGAAAATAACATGCCACAGGTATTACATATTGGTTTGTAGCTTAATGGCTTAATGCAGACTACAGACAGTGCCACTTGGGGATAATTAACCTTGAAAATCACTGTCAGGTGTCAGTTACTTCTCTGTTACTCTTTTTAAAAGTACACTACAGTGTATCCATGAGTAAACAAGAAAAACATGTTTTAGTAGAGACTTGCTCAAGAAGGCATGAACATTAGAACTGAGTCTGACACAAATACCTCACTATGTACAAACATGTATTATGACAGAGAAACGATTAAAATTAATTGAAAACAAACAAACAAGCTATGAACAGCACCGGCTATACTTCCATCGCTGTATTGTGGACTGTCACTGAGTAGGCTACGGAATCTCAGAAGTGTTATCACCAAATAGTAGCCTAACAGGTTGACAAATATTGCATCATGCCACATGCCAATTCTGCTCTACAAAACAATCACCTTAAGTCAACTTAGGGGGCATCTCTGTAGGCTATGGTAGGCTAAACCCTAAACAACCCTCCAGCATCTTGCCTTTGCGTGACGTAAGAACCTGTTAGCCATCAGCTGGTTCTCCTTGCAATAGGGCGCGCACGACTGTTTTTGATTTTACCTTATTTGACATTCGTTTCACCTGTAGGAGCAAGGGTTTATGACTGTCATTGTCGTGTTAGATGAAGTATAAAACACGACGATACGCTACGTATGTGCTTCACTTGGCTGTTTGAGACATGACAAATTGCTTAATGTCGATGGATGCATCCCAGCGTATAACCCGATATTTCTCTTATGCATTTATGTTTACACATATTGTCAACATTATAAGACAGGCTCGACTTCAGAATTCTATAAACACACGCACACGAATTTACGTGGATAGATATAACACAAGGTGACCGGTTTACCTTACATGTGATCCGCTGCCTGCGTGCCTGTGTCCTACCGGTTCCCTTCCGTTTTCTCCGCCCCCCAGTCCGTTAGATGCGCCGTGACCGGGCTGCTTAAACAGGCGGATGCTTGCCATCGCTGTAGCTTTTTCGGACGCTTCTGATGGAACGATTCTTTGGTTCTTTGGTGAATAGCTTCTTTATTCATTATATTTCATATAGCCTATTTTTATTCATTTAGCAGATCTGTTAACTTCTGTTGGCTAATTATCGAAATCTTTTTAAAATGTTAATGTAGGCCTATGCAAATTTAGAGCACTTAAATTGGATGAAGATCCTTATTTTAGGCTAGGCTACTAAATATGTGTATCACAAATTAAACAGAATTGATTGTATTTATGAGACCTCAAAATGTCACAATGGTAACTCCACTATGCCAGTGCGAAATGCTTTCAAGCCCATCTTAGCCTACCTGGACCCGGAAAGCAGTGCAAAAATGTTTGCAATATTGGTCTATCATTTCATTGACCCTATCATCCAGGGCCGGTTCTCCCTATACGCACACTACGCAAGTTGCGTAGGGCCCCGCAAGTTAATGAATATGGCGCGGGAATCGTGCCTAAAACCTTCCGACCTTCCATCTGATCAACCAACCGATCGACCAACCGAACGTCATACCACCCGCCAAGCAGCCTACATATACCTACATGAACTTACACGTATCCAACATGTGCCCAGAATTGTTGCAACATGTAACTTATTCTGTTGGAACATGATGGATATATAGGCTTGTGTTGGAACATGAATAGGCTACATGTAGGAACACTGTACAATGTTGAAACTTCATTAAATGAACATTCATTATGGCCAGCCTCTCCCAGTCACAGTACTTCGTAAAGTTGTGAAATATAATCGCATTTGCCGTTTTTTTTAATGCGGGCGACTGGCTACATAAAAAAAATTACCGCATCTTTAAAATGCGTTCATAATAACGTGCAGCTTGGTTAGCAGTTTTTCAGCAGAAACATGGGAGGACCCATCTAAACTAATAGGTGATTTCACTCTTCCCCTACATTTTAAAAGAACTAAATTGTTTTACAATATTTCAGTCAACTTTAGTTATAGATTGCCTACAACTGAACGTATGCAAATTGGAAAGTAGCCTGTATTAACTTTGATTCGCTGTGCTGCATGGACAATAGATGCACATCGTAAATTAGGCCTATATGAAGTATTAAAATGATTGTTTATAATAGTCTACGTTTGAAAAAATATTGAAATAATATATAAGAGAATCAGGGGAGCCAGTTCATAACTTATGTCTTTGGCAAGTAGCCTACAGACAGACAGGTGAAGAACAGTCAGTCAGTAAGCTACTAGCACAACCAGACCCTTACAAAAAAAAAAAAAAACTGCATTACTTCAAGTGTCAAACTGCAGATTTCTGAGTATGAAAACCGCAGTTTTGGAGAAAATATTTGCAGCTCTTATGCAGGGAATGCAGTATTTTAGAGGCAAAAAACTGCAGTTATTTTTTGCAAGGGGATATGAACAGCAAGCATCAAAAGCAAACAGCCCAGACTATATAAACAAACAGCCCAGACTATATAAACACTATATTTGGTAACTTCCATAGACATCCAAAATGGGGTGAGATGATTGTATTGGGAGCACTGAGTTGTCAGATGATACTATAAAAAAATGGTTACATTTTGTCGCTCAGAGTTCAGGTAGGAGGGCCCCTTAGCAGGATTTTGCTTAGGGCCCCATGGAGGTCTGAACCGGCACTGCTAACTGCTAACTGGCATCTCTTGTATATTCTTTCTCATGTAAAGCAAATGCCTGTTATCTTTTTTTTAGTATTTTGATCAGCTACAGATTCCTATTTACTGCCCTTTATTTTGGATATTGGTTGGATTTGATATGCACATTTTGTAATTTAGCCAGAAATTACAAAATGTGTAATTTTACCAATTACCAAATTTCCCTCACAGGATCAAAAGAGTATATATACTTATACTTATACTTATAGAAATTGTAATTACCACCAGGGGGAGCTACAGCCTTCTAGTGCCCAAGAGAACCATTTTTGGGAACAGTGAATGTCAATGCAATATCTAAAGCCAAACAACTTGTACAAAGTTTGGTCCACCATCAGTGAGTGAGTGCTCCATTAATGTGTGTGTGTGTGTGTGTGTCAAAAAACATCAAAAAACCGCGTCTCTGTAGGCAGCCTAGGCTCCAAGATCTGTACACAAAAACAATTGCTACCAACAAGGGTTGGCAACCCCTCAAAAGCAAACAAAGTGTTTCAACCAATAATCAACGAGATGCACGTTTAGGAGAGTTTTAATTGCACGGAAGGGAGGGGGGCGAGCTAGCTCTCTGTTTTGTTTGAACATCAACAGAAGCGACGTATCCCCGCTATCGCTGATACAACCTTTAAAACTACATTGTGTAATTTCTTGGGTTAATTCTTGGGAGAAATTCTCCCATCTAGCGGTGAGATGGTGTATTGCAACAGACTCCAGCTCCCCCCCACTGCTAGCGTGATTTACTAGCTACAGAAGTATGGAATCAATTTTGTGTCAAAAAAATTAAAGAAATCAAAAAAACGAATCGAAAAATAGCAAGCAAAAAAATACAAATCAAAATACCAAATAGAAAAAATCAAACAAAAAAATTAAACTCAATTAAAAAATACAAGATTGCAATGAAATCATTTGGGTAACCGTGTAACACAGGGGTCTCAAACACCCGGCCCGCGGGCCAAATCCGGCCTGCGTCCTGCCCAATTCCGGCCCGCGATGTATGACAAAATAATAATGTAATCCGGCCCTTGAGGCTATTAATTGCGACAAACAACGATACTGATTAAAATAGACGATAGATCCAGGTACGGTGACAAATCTCATTTGTAGGCCTACTCTGCTCCACTATGTGCAAGACATCCAGAGCTTGATTCAAACCCAAAATCGCTGCGCAAAGTTTTTGGGAAATACTGGTATTACACGCGAGAAACACAAAGACGTGCATATGTAATGACGCGGAAGCGATGCAGGCCATAGTGTTGCAGAAATTGAAGCAGGCCTACACCAAATGTTGAAAAACGTTCACGTGTGATGAAGTCTTAGGTAAGCTATGTTATTCACCTATTCTAATTCTGAAGGAGAATATCCTTTTGGAGATTATGATCGATCGTCTATGACAGTGATAGTCACGGTACGTCTGTGAATGGAGGTGCGTGTATACAACGGTGTCCACTAAGCATACCATGCTTGTTTCGACCCTCTGCCCAACATAGCTTGGAGGTTGCAGTGGTAATCGTGATGATGGTGTCCGTAATGGATGTGGTACAGACAGCAGGGCTAGTAGAAATAGGGCTCTAAAGAACTACAAAGTCACCCGCAATATGATGCGAACTTCTGGGTACTGCAGATTACTACTTATTGTAGGCCTATATTGTAGTAATCTATTACTAAACCACTTTCAAGCCATGGCCTTTTGACATTTTGATATAAAAATCCAATGGTGTTGGCAATGGCTTTCTTAACCCTGATGCCTAGTTTGCCAGGTTTAAAAAAGTTATGAGAGGAAATATTTTTATTTGGTGTGA
This sequence comes from Alosa alosa, assembly GCF_017589495.1. Classification (NCBI taxonomy): domain Eukaryota; kingdom Metazoa; phylum Chordata; class Actinopteri; order Clupeiformes; family Clupeidae; genus Alosa; species Alosa alosa. The sequence goes on from NC_063204.1 coordinate 28,853,040, forward strand.
AACACACACACATACCTGTTTTTATGTTTTTCATTTATTTTATAATTTGTATTAATATTTATTTTATCATTATTTTATTTATCAGCTAAGGTTGCTAGCACAGGTGTCTAAAACTAGATAAAAACACTTGCACTTTCTGTTTGCAGTTTTGTGTGGTATTTGAAAAAAAGAACATTGCATTTTCAGAAATAGCCGGCCCTCCAATCAGATGACGTTGGCAGAATTGGCCCCCAGCTCATTTGAGTTTGAGACCCCTGCCCTAATGAAATACGACTTATGAGCAAGAGCAAAAAAGAGGCACAGACAGTTATCCACCATTTCAGAATATTCTAGAAAAATGCTGATACTCCTTCTCTTCCCAAACAGAATCCATTCCTACCAGAACAGATTGCACAGAGCAGGGGATGGAAATGGCCCTGTAGTTATTATAGCAGCCATGAGATGGCAGTGTTGCTTATCTTTAGAGTGCAAGTCCAAACAAAGCTTTACCCTCCAATTTAGAGCCACATATGTATCCAGCAAGTTATAACTCTCATTCTCATGAAACTCCCGCAGGGAATTGATGTATCAGCTATGGAAAAAATCTGATTGTTTCAAGCGGAAAAATTATGGGAGTTCTTCGAAATGATTATGTTCTTTACAATTTGCGAAGGTCATTTCACCATTATTTTTGCCTTGGCACGCTTTGCCCAAATAATACCGCTCCTAATCTGTCCACTAAGAGGTAGAATGGGAGATTAAGCAATGGCAATCTCCGCACGGTTCTGAGACCCAGGGGGAGAACTTATCCCCTTTCACAGTATGAGGTTGGAGGGGGAATGGAGGGAGTTCCAGCGAGCACCCTTGTATCACAGCCCTGCTGGCCACACCATCAACTGGCGTTATAAGCTCTGATGCTTCCCTCATAAAACATTCATACAATTCCAGAAAAGGGGAAAAGAAAAACAAGTGCCTTAAAAAATAAAATGCGCTTTAATCTTTGGGAGAGAAAGCGAGCTTGAGAGTGAGAGAGAGAGAGAGAAAATGGAGTGGAAGAAAAAAAAAATTAAAGCATAGCTGAAAACTTCCACTTCACCCTTTTGGTGACATGTCAAGTAATGTAAAACCGGCCCCCTGAATATTTATTGAGCCCAAATGAACTGTCATCCTTTTTGTGCCAGCGCTGCAGAGTGCTAGATATTCAGTGTATGAGATGACTTATGCATTGTTGTGGCTGCACATGTTAAAATAAGAGGTTTAGTTATTTATTTATTTACATTTTTTCCCCCTCTTGAGCGGGCACGTTCCTTTACAGTGTCAAACAGCCAAGCCGTGCACTTGTGAGATGCATTAATCAAGGCAGTTTGTTGACTGAAAACTTTTTAGTGAGACTGACTGTGAAGGTGGAAAAAAAGGCTGTTTTAACATTGGAGGTGGGGATCGGGGAAAGAGTGGGAAGAATGGAGGTAGAGAAGGAAGGAGAGAGGGAGAGAAGGAGGGAGCAATGTGGGGAGGCAGGGGCCAGACAGCCCATTACAGCGTAAGATTGGGGAAGAGACAGAGTGCGAAAGAGATAACGGGAGGGGGATAGAGAGAGAGACAGAAAGGAGAGAGAGAGGCCGAGAGCGAGATTGGGGACAGTTTAATGTCTACCATGAAGGTGACCCGGGATTACTCCAGTCCCCTCCCCACAATCTCATCCCCGCATCTGGAAGCCATCGCAACACAATAAGCTCAACTTTCTGCCCCTCCGCCTCCACCCCATTCTACCCCACCCCCTCACTGTCCTTTTCCAACTCATTTCTCCTTCAGTCTCTGTCCTCCTCTCCCTCACAACCCTCCGTCTCCTTCAATTCATGCTCCCCACTCTTCAGTTTAGGCATAGTCCACTCCTGACACATAGCCTGAGCCTGACGCTTGTAGCTGAGTTGCCCCTACGAGCAAAAAGCTCACAGACTAGTCTACACGCCTGGTTTTGGATGCCTTAGCCACTCACTGGATACTCGGGGCCAGAGAGGCAGTTTGGAACGGGAGCAGCACAGATCAATGAACCAGGTGAAGAACCAGGCAATGCACGATGCCTCTGAGAGCACGCAACCAGAGACTTTCTAATGAGGAGACACAGCACTTAAAGAATCCTCCATAGAACTGCATGTTATAGTAATCTCCACACATATCCCACCCCTTCCTGTATACCTCCCTATTCTCTTGAATAGGACAATAGCTGCCCGATAACGGCCCAATGTGCGTTACCAAGATGACTGCCGAGTGGAGGGACTTGCCTAAAAGGACTTTGATGCAACCTCCTCAGCCTGCTATGCTCCAGTTAGAACACTCACAGAATTGGAGACACAAAACAAGCTTTGTTTGCTTCAGAAGAAACAACTTGTGGAAGGAACAACTCTACTGACTATGACATTCTCAATGAATGGCATCCTGTCTTGATCTGTCTTTGTACAGACAGGCATTTGGAGTTGTATTCTTTCTTTCTTGGATTCAATCCCAAGATTAGAGTACAGAAGGGTTACAGTATTCCCTTTTGGAGGACAAAACCTTCATTTGGCAGAAGAAACCAGACTACCAGACACAGTCTGAGATCTGAAATGTGGTTGAGAGTGTGTGTGTGTGTGTGTGTGTGTTTATGTTTCTGAAGCTGTTTCAGACTTCCAGCCCGGCACCTTATCCAATTTCTTTCAGCAGCTACCACAGCAAATCAGCTCCAAAGATTGACCCTCTTAAGTTTTACTGGTTACGACTTCTGAGAAAAGCCAATCATTATTTATATTGTACCATCCTGCATCGTAGTCAATGATGTAAATAGTGAATCAGAAACACTGATTAAAGCACACACACACACAAACGCACACACACACAACCAGATCGACAATTTTCCCATGGCTAATCTATTAAGAATGATCTCTCTTCTGTTCTGTTGAAATGAAGATGGTGTGAAACTATGATGGAAACTGTTAGTACAATTCAAATAAGATAGGGGAGTGTAGAGGATCAGAATAAGAATTAAATTATATCACCATTATCTTGTGAAAAGGTGCATCTCCCCCAAATCAATGTATTTAAACTGAAGGACACCTTGTAGTTTTGATAGATATAGTCTTAATTGTCCCCACGGGATAATCATTTGAATCTGAAAACAGACAAGAGGAAATGAAGTAGCCATAAATTAGAATTTTGTTAATATTTCAATGTTTTCAACCCACACTGGAAAGTCTCACATTTAAAAGTGGTATCCAAGTGTTCTGGTATCCTGTTTCCAGATGGCCGTGAGCGTGGAGAGACGAGGCTACATGATGAATGCTCGGACTTGTGTCGGTATATGCATATGCTTCTGACGTGGAAACCAGACTGAAACAGGTGGCAGTGTTTTAAGTGTCACCTAGTAACAGTAGATGTGAACCAGATGATGTGAGAAAAAGGGACACACACACACACCGATCCTGCGCTCCTCAAGTCTCTCTTGTCTTCCTCCTACCATCTGTGGTGTGTTCTAAACTCTGTGTCTCTCTCATTTACACGCACACACACACACACATAAGTAAGTATAAGTATATATACTCTTTTGATCCCGTGAGGGAAATTTGGTCTCTGCATTTATCCCAATCCGTAAATTAGTGAAACACACTCAGCACACAGTGAGGTGAAGCACACACTAATCCCGGCGCAGTGAGCTGCCTACAACAACAGCGGCGCTCGTGGAGCAGTGAGGGGTTAGGTGCCTTGCTCAAGGGCACTTCACACACACACACACACACACACACACAAGGGACTCTCTTGTCTTCCTCTCATCATCTGTGATGTGTTGTTCACTCTCTGCGTCGCTCTCATTTACACGCACACTCAGTCTCGTGGCCAAATGTCAGTATGTTTTTATAGGTAATGAAACAACTTCAGATGTGCAAATAAAAGTTTACCTTTGACTTATATCTATATGCAACTTCCATCATTATCCACATTGTTTGAGCCATCTTGCTGTGTTGTATTGACACATTTCTATTTTCCTGACCAATCTGAACACATAATATAATGTATGTTTCAGTCAGGTTTACGGAACTGGCAAGAGTGTAACGGCACGTACAGTATACGCAGACATGCACAAGGGTTGCATTAAACAAAAACAAAAAAAACCCTGCGTTTCAAATTCGTCACACACACATACACACACACACAAACACACACCCACAAGGGGCTCCAAATGATTCCCCCTGGTCTTCAGAGTACATCCATTCTCATTTGAGCGGCCTCCTCCCCTCTCGGGAGGCTCTGCTGGTCCAGTGGGCCTGCTAGAAGGGCCACATCTGACAGGATTAATCTGGACCAATAACACGGCGGCTCATGCCCACTCCTCACAAATGAGAGCTCAATGCGCTGTGAAAGAGCCTCTGTTCGCCTCACTAAGACGTATAGATATGCAGAGATTGTGTCTCAGACAGACACATGCAGCCTGTCTCACACTCACGCGTGCGCACACACACATACATACGTAGAGAGAGGCAGAAATTTGTGTAGCGTTCAAAAGTATACAAAAGTGTGGAGGAGATGTTCTGTTGTGTAAGAACATAACACAAATAACAACCCTCTAATTCACCATGCCCAGCTCTCTCCATGCACTGTGCAATCTTCTTATTGCTTTGTTCATGTGTAATCTCACAAGAGGTGCCTGAAGTCACACCACAATATCACAGTTAATTATCCTGTGTGTGTGTGTGTGTGTATCTGTTTGTGAGAGTACACACTAATGTTACTTTATAACTGCAGTGATGTGTGTGTGTGTCAGTGTGCTCCACCCCTTACTTGTTTTGATTTAGAATGCATCCGTGGAGGGAGTGCACATATAATTAATTGAGTATGCCCCTGTGCAAATGCCCCCTTGCCTCCATACATCAAAGGGTTAAATTCAGAAACATCAATCTAAAGGACTCCCTGGGAGTCTTGAATTTATACAGTTGACTCGACACACGTCTTTGTAGTGAATTTATTTAGAACGAGGTCAGTGTTGGATATTCAGGGCAATGATTACAACAATCAGCTTTTTTGATTACAAAAGATTACAAGTCAAAACATTAATTTCCCCAGGTCTTACACCAGCAAAACTACCCAGCCTGAGGGCTTCAGGAATTAAACGTCTTGCTGTTCCAGTTCACCTCATGACATTTCTCTGTGTACATGTAACGCAACAATTTCGTTTTTTAGTCAAAATGCTTTTTGAAAAGATTTCAAATCACTCATAACTCCTGGAGAACTGAATAAATAGTCAACTCAAGTGAAAATAAATGTTGTGATTGCTGTCTGAATCCACCAAATGGCTTTACCTAAAGCTCTATCAAGGACAAAGGTTTGAAATGCAATATCACAATTACATATCTTCCTTTCTCTATATGTTATGCTGTACCAACCATTATCCAGTAGCTTAAAAAAAAGACATTCAAATCCAATATGACTGACAGCAAATCCGGGATTGTGTTTTTTTTTGTGTGGCAAAAACATAAAAGTTGTCTGAAGTTCTGTGTTTGTCTGGGTGCTGCTCAGCCACTAAGCACTGGCTGATAGACTTACTGGCTGATGGCAATGTTGTTGACTGTTTTGTCTATACTTTTGTCTGTGTACCAAGTTGTTGTTGCTGTTGTACTGTGGTGTCTGTTTATCCTGTGTCTGTGTCTTGACACTTGATCTCTGTTTAATGTGCTGCAGAACAGGAACCTGCTGAAAACCAGCTTAAACTTAGTCAGGCCCACTTAAACTGTAACTGACTGTTTACTTTCAACAAAGGTTTAATTTTAAAACACTGGATTAAAACAAGAATAAAATACAAGACGTTTCAGTGTTCATCCTAACACCTTCATCAGTTGTTTAGTGTGCACAGGAAGTAACTCTGGCATTAATACACAAGGCAGTGTTTTACTGGAATGTTTTGAATATCCGTATTTCCCTTCGCTGCATGAGACAAACAAACAAGGAAGTAATCACGGTGGCAATGCTCCATTAACTGCACTGCTCTGGCCTTCACTGGGCCCTTTACGATTCCTCCAGGTTTTCCAGGGTTGATTTAATGGTGAGAGCTCCCCAGGCTTCAATGATCTACACGTTGGCAAACTCTGACAGCAAAACCGGCCAGGGCAAAAGAAAATAGTTTGCAAGTTATTTATTTATATCTAGCTACCTACTCCCTTACTGTACAAGCCTTCAACACTATAGCTGACATATACACCCGCTGCTTATAACAGGAAAGCTTTGATCCAGCTTTGTTTTTGTGTGTCTGTGAGGTGGAAAACCAAGCTGTGCAGTGAGTTTCTTGAAGGATAGTGTGTGTTTGGCTTGTTTTTTGCTAGTAGAGCCCTGATATTCTATAACATCAAGAATAAAATATCAGGCTGCAACAGGAGAGCAGCACAGAAATAAGGAATATGGGCAGGGGTAGAGGGACATATCCCAGTGATAGCAGTAATTTCATCTTAATGGTTTAGTCAATACAAAAATATCAAAGCACTGTTTATGACATTGTCAGCACTAGGCACTAAGCAGCTAGGGAAAAAACGATTTTGAGAGAATGAATCACTTCTGAGAATCACTCCTTTAGTCCGTTTCCAGTGTGTCTGTGAGCTTTCTCAGAAAGTTGGTAAGATGTTGATGCCTCACTCTTCTATTTTTGTTTAAACCTTTTTAGAGTAAGGGGGGTGTCTCAAACTTCAAGAAATAGAAAATTACTGGCATTACATTAAACACATTCTCTCTTATAATTGACTGTCAACTCTGGTAATTTTAATGACTTTCTTTCTCATGCAGAGAAACCGTCCGTCCTGCTATGAGGGACATCTCTAAACCAAGTTGAAACTTCAATTTTCTTGTCCTGATTATTCCTCCCGTTCAAAGACATTTAACGTGTGTACAGTATTCTGGCGGCATTCTAAGTGAAAATGTCAGAAGAATTTTCAGTCATTAGCTTTCTAATGACCTGCTACATATCTCTGGGCTTCGGAAATTAAAACCTGCGAGCGTAAAAAGGAAAAAAGGCCTGGGCACGACAGCATGTCTGTGTCGGAGAAGAGAGAGAGAGAGAGAAAAATTGGCTGGGAATTATAGAGTTGATCAGTCACCAATTAAAGCTGAGAAATGCCTTTGCAGAAAAATAATAAATTAGAATAGATCAAACTCTTTCTTTTGTCTTGGGGTGGAAGCTGTTTTTTTTTTTGTCATGTCCCTCCACCATCTTTCTTCTGGCCTTTGCTGCAAGTCTCTTAATTAGATTGGTGAGGAGAGAAGAGTCAGAGTAGACTCAAAGGTCTTCCCTTTCATCCAGAATGTTCTTTAACCCTCAGGGAGTGGACTTCAGTACCCCACAATGGGCAGCACAGCATGGGGGCACTCCATGAGCTTCACTACTCCTGCTGCTGTTGCTGCTACCAGCTCCGTTTGTTCAAATCCTCTGCTAAGGTAGGACTATCGCGTCATCCACATATACATCGATTCGTCCATCACCTCCCTTGTCACCTCTTAACTTCGTCGAGCGATGTTTCGTGAGGTGTAGTTTTCAATGCCCATTGATGTCATTTCAGATGACTCACCCCTGTGATAATCTAGCCCATATAATTTAGGTCAGTAGCACCTGTAATCTGACTAGTATATACTGAGGTCACACTTAAAGCCCCCCTGTGTAAAAAATTCTCCCATCTATGGGTTAGGAGTTATATAGCAACCAACCTCTCAAGCGCTGCCTCGTTTAGAACTACGGGAGCCGTCACACATCAAAACTGACACTAGTTCTGGACTCCTAGCACGTCGAAGCATAAACTTCTGTCTGAAAGCGTAACTCTCGCCAAAATGCACCCTAGGGTATTTTGTGAATGTACACGAGTCAAACTTTCGTTTAAAACCATAATTATTGTTGTCGTTTTTGGGTCAAATGGAGTTTTGAATGAGAACTATTTTTTGATACATGATCGCATCAAAATCGGTATTTTTAAAACACTAAGAAGGCTCGACATAACATGAAATGTTCGTGTACACAGTGTTCACTAAAAGAAAGGTTTTGAACAACTCACTTGGGTTTTCTCCTCGCTGCCATCATGCCAATCAAGGAGTGAGTGAGGTCACATTTATTAATGGTAAATGTTGATTTTGTTAACAAACAACTGAAAACATTACACAGAATTGAGCTGAGGCTGAAAGTTCAGCAAAGTACTCCACTCCAAGCTCACTACGGTAGTGCAGGAGAGGCCAAATCAACGTCTCCCAATTCTACCTCCACTATCGCTCCTCTGAAGAACCGGGGCTAAATTAGCCTGCTCTCTCTACACCGTGCCAGTCTCCTGCCGACAGCACAGACGAAACTATGCCACCACAGCACCTCCCCAGCTCCATCACAATCGGAGAATTCAGCAACCTCCACTGTGGATGATGCAACTTCACACTAGTCTGCAGTCGCAACCAAACGCCTCCACATCACCCTGCCAATCACCTCCAGAGAAGCAAACCTCCTAAAAGAGTTACTCAGCCTGTCGCAGTCCTCCTCCAAGCCTCCTAAAAGAGTTACTCAGCCTGTCGCAGTCCTCCTCCAAGTCCCATTTCATTGCTAACTATTAGGATCTTACTCCATGGAGCGGTCACGTCCTACAGTATTTGTTTTTACCTGACCAGTCATGTCTGCAGTCACTGATGTGTGTGTGTGTGTGTGGGTGGGTGCAGGGAGAGGGGGTGGGGGGTGAAAGAGGGAGGGGGCATAAACCACAAACAAAATAACTTCATTTAATATACTGTATCTGCTGTATTTCATCCATCCTAAATGGGAGGGAAAAAAACAAAATCAAATCAATTTATGGAGAGAAAAGCAACCACAAGACGACAAATTGAAATGGCCTCTGTGGAAAGTGAAATTGGCTGGAACCTTAGGGCATTTCAATCCCTGTTTGTTCGACAGAGTTTTGCATAAAGCGCAAAAAAGCGTGAAAGCACACACACACACATGAACTATGTATACACAACATCTTTTCTCTAGCTCTCTTCCACTCTCTCTCTCTCTCTCTCTCTCACACACACACAGGAACTCTGTATACACAAACAACCTCTTTTCTCTAGCTCCCTCTCTCTCACACACACAGAGAGGGAGAGAGAGAGAGCTTGCGCAGAAACTTGCAGAAGTAGACAGGAGAGAATGTAGGTCAGTTTGAGGATGCGGGATTACACTATCAGTTCCACACACTGAAGCATTTGTAGGTCCAAAGCAAACAGCAGACCTCTATCCCACCCATCAAAACGTGCTTTATCACAAATTACAGCTTGCCACCAAACAGGGGCATAATCTGATTAGCGATAAGTCTTGTACCTCTCATTAACATGCACAGTGGTGGACAGAGGTCTCTTTCTGTGTGAGTGTGTGTTTAAGCAAAGTCAGTCACCTCAGAACCTCCAGGGACTACAACACTAATCAAGCAACAATTATTTATTTGCCATAATTAAATAGTGTGTACTGTATGTGTGTTAACTGTGAAAGGTAAGAGTTGTCCTCTTGGGATGGGCTACAATTGACAGAACATTGTATTTGTCCTGCTAATGCCCTCAGAGTGTTGTGTGTTTCACAGATTCCATCTGAGCTAAACGCTCCAGGCTCTGAATGACTCGTTTGTTTACAGACCTCATCATCTTCATTTGTTGACTTTCCAGGGCTGTTTCCAGGTACTTACAGGAAGGTTAGTCTGTTCATGTCTGACACACCAGATTAAAATGGGTAAATGGGTCCGGCTTTTCCTTTTGACATTTTTATGCCAGGGCAGTGTTGACGTTATTGTAGAATTGGATGATAATAAAAACAGAGGGAAAAGGCAACTACAACAAACCAACCAACAAACAGACAAAAACATGTTTGTGATTAATCAGTATGAGTCCCTGGAGCCTGACCAGAAATATGCAGATTGATGACTTCGGAGAACCTTTAATGCAGAAGTTTATTTGCCAGCCATGTGAGAGCCCCGAGATCACTGGGTAACATATACAGTAGAACTTACAAAATGCCCTCTCTGTCACTGGATCACATTGGGTAACATACTGTATACAGTAGAACTCACATACTGCCCTCTCTCACTGGATCACATTGGGTATCATATAGAACTTAAATACTGCCCTCTGTCACTGGATCACATTGGGTAATATATAGAACTCACATACTGCCAGTTCTAAAACCTACCCCTTAGGACAAAACAAGAGATAGACTCCCAAACAATAAGTTTTACCAATCAAATCATAGCCAAATATGACTGCATAGAAATGTTTATGTTTATATAATTTATCAGATGCTTTTATCCAAAGCGACATATAACATTTAGTTAAAATAAACAATAAACAGTTATAAAAAAAAGTTGGTGGAACTACATTAAGGATAATAATGATAACAATAATGTCAATACAATATCAACTATCAGTAATAAAAAAAAAATAGCATAAATATACCAACCATAACTCATAAGAACAACGTAATTAATGAATTTTTTAAGCGATGTTGGGTAACGTCACTTCTGTTGACGTTCAAACAAAACAGAGCGCTACAGTATATCGCTACTCCCTCGCCCTCCCTCCCGTGCAATTGAAACTCTAAATGCGCATCTCGTCGGTGATTTGCTTGAATAGTTTGTTATGTTTTTATGGTCCAGGTTGGACCAAATTGTTTTTGTTGCTGTTGGAGCCTGGGCTGTCCACAGAGACCGCATTTTTTTACAGTGTATTCAGGGCACAGGCAGCTAGCAGGTGGTAAGGTGATGTTTGCAGTATATGACAAAAAATCTTATAGCTTAGAAACCAACATCGGTTAGAGCACGTTTAAGTAATGGGAAGCACATTTGGGATACACTTAGCCTGGGAGTCGAGACGAATCAGAGGCCGCATTTCAATTTGCTCTGGCAGATCTGTCAGGCCACTTTCCCAATTATTCAAGACCATTTCTGAATCCCCAAATCCCAGGAACCAATCATAATCACTTATCCAGCATGGGGTGGGCATTATATGATGACAGACAGAGGTACACAACCAGTGGCTGGGCTGGGGTGACAAGTGTGTATTTTCTTGAAATTGAGGAAATAACTGTAGTAAAACCTTCATTTACAAGACAGATGTGTTTGCTGTACTTCCAAAAGGATTTGGTAAGAGTTTAATGTACCAACTGTAATTTATTTTCACTGCTGGTTATGCCCAATTGTACAAGTACAATTGTCTCTTTTTAGAATTAGTTTGTGTCAACCAGGCTAGGAGACGCCTTTTTGCTGTAAATTACTATATTTTTTCAGTTCTACACTCTCCTGTCTCCAATTTTCCTGCTCTCTCTCTCAAACATGCAGAAAGTGAGAGAGAGAAAGAGAGAGGGGGGAGGGGGAGAGAGAGAGGCAGGACATCTAATGCCATATCTTAAGGGGATGTGACAGTGTGGTCATGGCTGGGAGATGTTTGTCTCTGCAGAAAGAAAGAGACTCTAATGCCCACATAGGGACAGACTAATAGTGTGTGTCGCCCAATGCAGAAGGCCTAAATCCTGCTGAGAACAAACACACACACACACACACACACACACAGAGACTCACACACACAAACTCACAAATGTCCAGAAACCAATGACCCCATGTTGTCAAGAAAGACTTTTCATTTTTCTGCTGGTTAAATGGTTTGTGTGTATGTGTGTGTGACCCCACACACACACACACAAACACACACACAAACTCTATACACGTTATATATTGAAAGTCGGGCTGGGCGATAAAACGATAGCGATATGTATCGCAATAGACATGTAATTGATATCAATAAAAAATGTGTTCGATAGATAATTAAAGCAACACCTCCCGCCTTACGTTGTCCATAAATAAATAGGCTAAATATATATTGCATTGTAGCTAGAATGTGCAACTCTACCAGAGTAGACGATAGAAGTAGGCCTACCTCAACACAGACTCTCAATGAGTCCTTACCCTGTGTGCGCTCTCTCTCTCTCTTTCTCTCGCTAGGTGCATCCCTCCTCAGCATGCGCATGTAATCCAAACATTCACAATCGTGCAAGACGACTGAATTGCTATTAAATCCGGTTAGCATCATTAGCACGCTGCACAAATTTGTTCAAAACTGTTGCATTCAAATTGACTGCTAAATTCTAATCAACTCAATCCCGATGCAAATGGAAAAGTATCTTCCAAGACTCAAACGGGCCTGTCCCAAGGAGAAAAAGTATTCATTTGAAACTTAAACACACGTAGGGAAACTGAACAGTCTAACCAGTAGACTTACTATGATAAACTAGCAAATTACTTTGTTTACAATATTTCCAGGCTTCAACCAGTGCTGCAGACTTATGTGCACAATTATTTATTTGAGTGTTTTTCATGATTGTGTTGCCATTTCTTTTCCCTGTTTGTTTTGATTGATAACTGAGGTGATTCAAATCAGAGGAAGGTTAAGTTTAAAATAAAAGTGTTTAAAATGAACTTTTTTCCCCCTTCTGGTCCTTATCTGAAATAGATAAAAAAAAAATCAATAATTATCAATATCGACCGATATGAAATACTTATATCGTGATACATTTTTCAGCCATATCGTCCATCCCTAATTGAAAGCAAGACCACCTTTAGCAACTCTTGCATCAATGCAGGTATTGACGTTGCCAATGACACCAGATCAACCACACAAACACATACACACACACAAACATCATCACCTCCAGACTTACTCACCCCGGGAGAAAATGTCCTTCCAAAATGACTTTTTGTCCTGCACAGGGGATCAGGGACGGCTGGTTTGGAAAGGTTTAATTTGTGAATTACATGCACACAAACACAGACACACACACACACACACACACACACTCCACATTCCTTCCCGCTGCTTTTGGTGGCTCACACTGACAAAGCCCCACACTGAAGAGCAAGGTCTGTTGGCACGGCAACCCAAACATTCGCCCATGAACCTATGTTTTGTCATCAGGAGACACACACAAACACACAGACTCACACACACACACACACACTCGCCCTTTCTCTCTCATACATGCACAGACACACATCAATACTTTCCCCCCATTTTTTCTTTCCCTGCCACCGCCTGCCGACACAGCCATCCACCAACCCAACCACACACACACACACACAAACAGAAGTTCTCATCTACATCACAGTGGTAGTTTGGCTTCAACTTAGAGAGAGTGTGAAATCATATCAGTGGGACATCACATTCATTTGAAATATTATCATACCAACCCTAATCTCCATTAGTTCACCTGGGCTTGTGCCAGACCACTGAGCGTTTGGAGTGTGTGTGTGTGTGTGTCACTGCCCTCTCTCTTTTTGCTGGTTGGCAACAATCAGGCACTTGTGTGGTTGTGTGGTTCAATTCTGTTGTGTAGCACTCTGTTCTGTTTTTAGCAGTCAGGCGTTGTTTGCAAACAACATTTCAAAGCTGGGAAGGATGACAAGTGCACACTCTCCTCCGCTCCATCTTTCACACAATGACAGAGAGAAAGAGAGAGAGAGGGCTGATTCAGTGTTGTTGCCAGGAACAATACTAGATTTACACAAGTTGTCCTAATGATATTTTTGCACTGATTTGTGAAATAAGCCATTACAGGCCAGGGATGGGAATGAGTACCAGCCCCATGCAGGTGGAATATGAAAGTGTCTCTGGTCAATTTCAGACACAAAATGATGATTTATGATGAAGTAGCTGGTGAAGTTGACCATTTATCTGTCAGTGGCTGGTAAAAAGGTAATTGCCAGCCCTGTTACAGGTGCCAGAGGTCTGCAGTTTACCGCTGAGCAGAGACAGCACTACAGCCCCTCTAAGCTCACCACACACTCCAACCACAAACTCCAACCACAAACTCCAACTACAAACTCCAAACCACAAACTCCAAACCACAAACTCCAACCACAAACTCCAACCACACACTCCAACCACACACTCCAAACCACAAACTCCAAACTCCAACCACACACTCCAAACCACAAACTCCAACCACACACTCCAACCACACACTCCAAACCACAAACTCCAAACTCCAACCACACACTCCAAACCACAAACTCCAACCACACACTCCAAACCACAAACTCCAACCACAAACTCCAACCACACCCTCCAAACCACAAACTCCAACCACACACTCCAATCAAACACTCCAAACCACAAACTCCAACCAGACACTCCAAACCACAAACTCCAAACCTAGCTATGCAGGAGGAAATGGGTCCATTCAGGAGGTTCCTGCACAGCAGAGGAGCTCACCTCCAAATGGACATCATGAGATGGCTGGGAGGCAATGCACTGCACAGCCCCTATCCCCTGTTGCCAAGGTGATGCTGCAGGATGTCCACTGATGAATAAGCCCAAAAGAGCTCCTGAGGGAGAGCATGTGAGAGAAGAGAAGAAAAAAGAAGAGAAGGGAAGAGAAAAGAAGAGAGGAGAAGGGGAGAAGAGAGGAGAGGAGAAGGGGAGAAGGGAAGGGAATAAAAGAGAGGAGAAGGAAAGAGAAGAGGAGACTGGACTGGCATGCTGGCAGCTAAAGCATTTGTCTGAGTGATTGACAGAACTGTCTGACACTTTTTTTACCATGTCCTTTCTGAGCTATGACAACTACAGTAGTGGCTGCAAGAAAAAAAACATATTTAATTTGACCACTGAACAAAACAGAACTGCTGGGGCTGTCAAATGCTGCATATGAGTAGAAGCCATATTTGTAGTCCAGTAAATCATGATTAGGCTCAAACACATAAAATCATGCCTTACTGCATGTACACACCGCCACCGACTTGAGCTGCAAAATAAGCTCTGGCAGCCCGGTTTTGCCCGCTTGCACCTCGGAGGTATTCCAGACAAAATCAGTTTCAGCCTAAAAAAAACTTTTCTGTCACCATTTTATTGATTCTCTATATCTCATATAGATCTTGAACGAGTATTAAGTTTTACACTAACCTCTCATCCTCGTTACTAGGAGTAAATGGAATAAATGTTTCGTAGGAACCATACAGTCTATGGTAGATAGCTCTCTCAACTGTGTACATATTATTTTAAATTGGTTGTCGGTCATTTTGGAGCTCAAATTGGTGGCGGTGTGAACGTACAGTTAGACTCTCAAAATGCAGTTTCACTTTTATTGCACCAAGCACACTGTTTGTTGCATGGCAACTGTTAAACACTGTTAAAGGCTTATTGGAGCTATAACTGTTAACACTGTTAAAGGCTTATAGAAGCTATAACTGTTAAACACTATTAAAGGCTTGTAGGAGCTATAACTGTTAGACAATGTAAAGGCTTGTAGGAGTTATGAGGGTCGAGTTTAGGGTTGGCAACTTTCTCAATCCCAAATGAGGGACACCTTCAGCCCCCCCAAAAAAAAAAGATAATAATGACAAAGTAATTTTGTTTTTAAATATAAATTTACTGTTTACCAAATACTACCAATTTGATGCTGTTTAACTTATTTAAAAATGGTGCACTGTCACTTTAAGAACATTTTCTACACATTCATTAGATTTTGCCAGCTCCATTCAAGTCCAGAAACTCTAACATTGTTTGTGCCACATTTATATCACAATATTAACAACGATAAGCATACTATTAAGTTGGTATAAACAACCTTCATGCCTTTGGAAATAGAAGCATGTAATGACATGATGCTAGCTAGATATGTACTGTTTGCAATTATGAACCTGGTAGCCACCTAGCTATCTGAGTGGAATGTGTTTCAATTGGCATATCATGTGCTTCACGTAAATGCTTAGTTTAAGTTTAAACGAATTATTGAAGACTTCAAGACTCACCAATTCCATTACACAAATGCCACTCATTATATTCTATCACAGTCCAAAACATAGTGCATGCAGCCTGTCAAAGTGCCCTCATTTGATAAATGGTCAGTAGTGGGAACCAGATAACTTCACAATCTCCTCTAGCGTTGTTTTTGTTGTCCTCATGATTTCCTTTTAAAGGTTTCTCATAATAAAAAGGATAAATCAATTATCAACAATGACAAACAGTAGATAGATAGATACTGTAGATAGATAGGAAATTCAAGGATAACGTTCCAAGTTAGATCTGCTGCATAATGGAGACTGAGAGAGGACCCAAAAAGTATCATCCTTATGTAAGATGTTGTTGGTACATTTTGACATTGTAAACACTAGTGCAGTGCCAGTTCAAACATGCCATTCCTGAAGAAAACCCGTAGCTCAATTAGGCTACATGCCCACAGGTATGCCTGCTTTAAAAATAGGATGATAGGGAAACATCATTCCAGCTAAGCATTCAATAATGAATACTGAATATAATAATATATTAGCCTATAATTAATGTGGCCTCTAATAAATTTAGGCATGGCTGCATGTGACATTTCTACAGATCAGAATGACATAATGACAACTGTTTTGAGTTAAGGCTAAATGTATAGGTTACTGAATAACTTCCTAATGCTATTCGAAGCTTGCACATACTTTTATTTTGAGTGGTCACTACATACCCGTGTTTGATGGCGTGATAGGTGCCGTCGCTCAGTCTGTAACTTGTCTAACGTTAGCTATGTGGCATTAGCCTATCACTCGTTTCAATTTGGGACCTTGCAGTCGTTTTAGTCAAAGTCTCTTGAAAGTCTCCAAAGTAGCCTGGGCTATTCAAGTGGTCACTACATACCCGTGTTTGTTGGCATGTTGTTGCAAGTAATCATTTTATGCAAGCAAACTGCATACAGGGAGTCTTTATTGTTGAGGTCAGACATGATAATCATCTTGCATCTTAACCCACAAGCGGTTCCCGAGTAATCCGTTTAAATTGCGACTGACTATCATCAAAGTGAGACCTAGCAGAGCCCGTTCTCTGTTCCCCTGAAACTGGTCCCCTTGGAAACAGTGCAGTGCAGCGATAAACGTCCTACGTAAATAAGCATATTTTGAAATATGCATTCAAAAATCTTCAAAATCGAGAGTCCACACCTTTGTGCCATGCGCGAGCCACATACGAAATCTTAGGTCAGTCTGACAAACGGTCAGCGAGTGCCACAGACACACACACAGACACTTCTTGCTTTATAGATAGATAGATAGATAGATTCTCTAACAAGAGTGAAAAGACGTTTGCAGTAAAGCTACTCTGGCTAAATTGTGGTGCTCCCTGAGCGGATCTGTCCCTTGGTGCCCTACGTACAGTGCGAGATGCGCGTTGTGGTAGCAGCGGCACTGGACACTTCCAGGTGCGTTTACAGTAGCCTACTATTGGCCATTGACAACTAGACAAGGCCTATGAGGCTTTGATTGAAATTCGGGACTGGAGCTGTCCTTGACGGGACAAATCAAAATCACCCAAAATACGGGATGTTCCGGACAATTCGGGGCGGTTGGCAACCCTAGTCGATTGTTAAAGTCTTGTAGGAGTTATGAGGGTTGAGTTGTTAAACACTGTTAAAGGCTTGTAGGCGTTATGAGGGTCGAGTTGTTAAACACTGTTAAAGGCTTGTAGGCATTATGAGAGTCCAGTTGTTTAACACTGTTAGCTTGTAGGAGCTAAAATGGTCGAGCTATCTTGGTTGATGATCATTTTGTACACTAAGAGTAAGTCCCCCTTTCACTGCATGATGGTTTGATGGTTGCCGCTTTGGGTCGAATCAGCACATATTTCATGAAAGCTCCTCCACGTTCTGCACTGATTCCCTGAAAAGAAAGTTAGACACCTGTGGAAAAAACTGCACAATTCTACTGCGAACAATGGGACAGGAGAAGGCAGTCAGCAGCAGTGTAGTCAATGGCCTGGAGGTCAGCAGTATGGAGGATCACAAGTTTCACAAGCTCCCCGACGTTTACACACAACCAAAATTGCCAGTTTCGAAACACCACATACCCAAACAGGAGTCAGTACAGAAATGGGCATACTTACAAGAAGTCAAACTGCCACAACTGGATGCTGAAATAGAATTGTTAATTGGAACAAATGCTGCCAAACTCATGGAACCCTGGAAAGTAATCAACAGCAGAGGTAGTGGGCCGTATGCTGTTAAGACCCCCCTAGGCTAGGTCCTCAATGGACTCATGCAAGAAAGCACATGTGACCTCAAAGGCAGCCATGCATGTGCAGGGGTAGTAAATCGCATTTCAGTGGCCAACTTGAATGAGTTGTTGGTAAAACAATACCATCATGATTTCCCAGAAAAAGAATCTGAGGAGAAAACAGAAATGTCAATAGCAGACAAACAATTCATGTCGATTATGGAAAAATCAAAACAATGGAAAAATGGTCATTATTACTTACCTTTACCCTTGAAGGAGGAGAATGTAAACATGCCAAACAATTACCAGCAGGCACAGCAATGCATTCTTTCCCTGAAAAGAAAATTAGAAAGAGATGCAGAATATCATGCAGAATACACAGCCTTCCTACAGGGTGTGATTGAAAGTGGCTATGCAGAAATGGTGCCAGATGACGAGCTGAACAAGGAAAGTGGAACAGTCTGGTTTCTTCCACACCATGCTGTACATCACCCAAAAAAGGGCACTTTGCGTGTAGTTTTCGACTGCTCAGCATCATTTCAAGGAACATCTTTGAACAGTGTTCTCATTCAAACCTCACTAGTAACCTGGTGGGTGTTCTTCTGCGCTTCCGCCAAGAGCCAGTTGCATTAACCCTCTAGGCGCCACGGTCGAGTTTACTCGACAAGATGCGGTACTGAATAAAACGGCCGATTTAGTCAAATAGGGTGTCATATTTCGTTCGACCTCCACTCCACTAGATGGCAGACATGTCATACGTCATCCCCGAGTCCGAAAAAGGTCACGCCTTTAAACAAAACTTTCGTGCTACAGCGCATTGAATCAGTGCGTGCAATACCGGAACTAGTGTGCGTGTGAGCCACTTTATCAGAGCGATATTGTCAACGCCAGCGTAGTTTTGCATTAGATTATCGCCTAATGGCATTAAAAAAGTTTACCCGAAATGAAGTGTTGGGTCTTCTATACGCGGACCCTGATTCTGAAGGGGAATATCTGCCTTCAGAAAATGACGGTGATTCGTTTAGTGAGGCTTCAGATGCGTCCCTGCCTTGCAATGATGCAGCTGGACAAAGTGAGTTTAGCTTACACCAAGCACAAACGTTGAATCATTTGCCCAATGTCAGTGGTGGGAATAATGTTTCACGGGGTTGGAGTGTTCATCGGGAAGTTAGCAGGGTGTTAGTGGTGTGACGAACGAGGCTGGAGGTAATGTCCATGTAGCGCTGGCTTCTGTCTTCTGACCGTGTGCTTCTCCGCAATCGCGTGGTGGAGCCTTTGTCTAATGCCACTGGGTATGTTAGACGAGGTCGAAGTGCTCATAGGATAGTTAGGGGGGAACGTAGAGGCAGTGTGGGGAGTCGCAATGAGAATGGCAGTAGGCCTAGTCCGAACTGCGCAAATATTCTCTCCACTCGGCGCGCGCGCGAGGCAGATCTGACCATGCTGCTCACAGCAGGAGCAGAGGTGGTGACACGGGGCAGGGGAGCCATTAGGCTATGCATAGTCTATCACAAGATGATGGGAATGCCAGCCCTGTATGGATAGGGATAGGGAGTCATTATCTCTACAGCAAAAGGCCTGCTACATAAAAAAAAAAAAATGTCAGCCATTTATTAGTAATGATTTACACTGTTGATTTGCTACCTATTTCCCTGACCATTTAGGACATACACTAGGCCTATGTGTTCTTTTTTTGTGTGTTCATGTCCTTGTGATGTGTGTGTCTTTGTCAGCTAAGAAAAAAAAACATCAACAAAAACAACAAAAAGAAAAAAAATACTAATATTGTCTCTTGTCTTGTATCGTCATCTCACTCCTGATCTGTGCCTTGCCGTGGCAAGTGAGCTTTTGAACTAAACAGGTCTTGTCTACTTGTGTTTGTGTGTCATCTGAATAATATATATGTGCCCCATACATGGAATCAGAGTGCCTACTGTATGTAGTAAATGGAAAATCTCTACAGCAAAAGAAAAATTCGGTTTGTTTCTGCCATTTATTAGTAATGATTTATACAGTTTGTTTACTACTTACTATTTACCTGAGCATTCAGTATTGTGCAATATAGCATACAGAAGGTGAGGGACATTTTGGGGGAAAAGAAGTGGTGCATTTTATCATTCAAACAGGCAACTTTTCATGAAAATTCTATAATCCAAGATGGCTGCCACCATATGACGTCATAATATGCAAATTAGATATAAACATTTCATCTCTACATAAACTTTGGGTCATCCTTAATATTTCTCTAATTTACAGAAAGTCTCTATCTCTTATCACTTTTAAGATATAGCCTTTTGAAATGAAGATGTCAAAATTGAACGTTTCGAAAAAAAAACCTCTGGCGCCTAAAGGGTTAATGGCGGACATAGCAAGCATGTTCCACCAGGTGAGGGTAGCTGAGAAACATGTCAACTTCTTACGCTTTCTCTGGTGGCCAAACGGTGGCACAAGTCAACCACTAGAATAGTAGACAGTATAGAATGACCGTGCACATATTTGGTGCAACATCTTCACCAAGCTGTGCCAGCTTCGCACTCAGACAGACAGCAGAGGACTTTAAAGATCTCTTCTCTGTGAAAGCAATGGAGACAATTAAGTCCAATTTTTTATGTCGATGACTGCTTAAAATCAGTGGCAACCGAGAACGATGCAATGTCGTACAAGGAGCTAGAAACTGCATGTGCAATGGGAGGCTTCCGCTTGCACAAATGGATATGCAATAACCGAAATGTTCTTATGTCCATCCCACAGGCAGACAGAGCACAACAAGTGAAAGATCTTGACCTGGAAAAAAGTGAATTGCCTGTGGAGAGAAGTCTTGGGATTCAGTGGTGTGTGGAAAAGGATGAACTTACCTTTGCAGTGAGCCTAAAGAATCAGCCATGCACAAGAAGAGGTATATTGTCTGTAATCGCATCTGTGTATGATCCTCTTGGCCTCATCTGTCCATTTGTCCTTACAGCTAAAAATATCCTGCAGGACCTGTGCAAACAAAACCATGCCTGGGATAAAGACCTACCAGAGCACCATGTGCAGATGTGGCAGGAGTGGCTGACTGGACTGAGACACATTGGAGAGCTTGCAGTCACCAGGTGCTTGAAGCCTGTGCACTTCGGTCAGGTAACATCTGCACAATTACACCACTTCAGTGATGCATCAGAAAACGGATATGGTTGTGTCTCCTACCTCCGTCTCAGACCTCTCAAGTCTCACGCATTGAGCGTGAGACACACGCATTTCAATAACTTCACACGCTCACACGCCACACATGGCATTTCTCACTCCGAGAAATTATTAACTTGCCCGCACAGATATTTCTAAGCGCTATATTTTACAAACGTAAATACACAACGTTGCTGTCTGTGCGCTCATTCTGTTCAGTTACTAACCTATCGGCCAATCAGAAAATAGGTTTTCTCAACCAATCAGGAAATAGTTTTGTTTTGATGTGGGTCCGCAACGTGGAGACTGCTGGTCCGCGGAGTCGTAGAGTGAAATTAGGCCCGGTGCTTCGTCTGATAATTTGCTGCACAGTTGATCGTCTACGCGAGAGAAACTGAAACTAATCAATAACGTTGGTATCAAAGCTCCACTTCAACCTGTTGAATGCTATTTAATTGTTTAACGACACAACGTTGATTTTTGGAACTTCCATAGAAACAGAGCAGAGACTGTATAATACACTATATAGCACTGAGTATTGAGTCAAACTTGAATATAACGAGGCCAAAAGCTATTGTAGCCTTCTTTCTATCTGTTAAAGATCAACAGATCAGTGATTTACGCCTATCTGCTCGCCAAAAAAGCTGGTATTGTGTTTCCTGAATCCTTACATTCAGGCATTCAAATTAAACTTCATTAAAAACATGCTTTTTTTTTCTCCATTTCCTACCAATGTATGATGCTTGCATGAGGGAAACATCCCAAAACAATAGCACCCATATAATTGTTGCTGTTTTGAGAAGTATTTATTTTCTTATGCAAGCATCATGCAACCATGCATAAGCAATGAAACTAATTATATCATACATTAGTAAAGCAGTCCTCTGATGTGCATGTCACAAAACATTGAAGTGAAAGTGCATGTATAACAATATAGGCATAATAATGATTGTGATAATGATAATGACAATTTGATTTGGAGGGAGTGGGGTTGGGTACGTGTAGATGAGCCCTATAACCCCAAAATCTGCCATGACTGGGCCTCAGGTCAAAGAAGTTTGAGAAAGGCTGGTCTACTGTACATAACCTGCATCAGATTGAGGTTTGCAGTGATGCGCCTGAAGGCACGGGTTGAGGACCCAGTCAGTTACGTCACAATATGCACATTTGTTTAAATTCATACCTACGTAATCACCATGACCAAAATTTTACTTTTTTTTTTACTTTGAATCTTGAAAAAAAAAATATTGACCTACCTACCGACCCATGACCCTCATGACTGTGAAAATCTGCCACAACATCACTCATAAACACACACACACACACACACACACACGGACAGAACCACCACTGTTCAAGAGACCATTTTGGGGCTAAATGTGTTTTTTCTCATATGGTTGTTTTCAGTTTGTTTAGAGCAGAATGAGCCACTGCTGTTCAAAGGGCCTATTTGGGTGAAATTATTATTATAATTTATGTTATTATTATTTATTATTATTTATTATAGGGTTCTAGAATAAATAAAACAGTGTGTTTGAAATAATGGAATTTGTGCTCTCTCTTGAAGCTTGGTCGATGGGACATGGGGAGGGAGGGTCTGTTGATCGGGGGAGGGGGCATGGCGCCACGAGTAGTTCAAGCAGACGTAGGACTTTCATGTACTTCGATCAGGGGGGAAGGGGGCGTGGCACTGTGCCAATGTCACGCCCCCTCCCCCCTGAGAAACAAAGTCTCACTCCTTGCAAACTTCAAAACTTGAGAGCCCTGCTCCGTCTTGAGAATGCAGAACAGGAGGTACACGTCTCCTTTGCAATGGGGAAGTCACGTGTAACACCCCTGAAGCAAATGACCATGCCGAGACTGGAACTTACTGCAGCAATGCTCGCAGTTAGAGTAGATAAGCTTCTCAGAACAGAGTTGCAGCTGACTCTGGAAAGTTCAGTCTTCTGGACCGATAGCACGGCAGTGCTAAAATATATGAAAGTAAAAGGTACAAATGAAGAAATGAAAGTAAAAGGTACAAAACATTTGTGGCCAATAGGGTGCACACAATAAGGGAAATAACTGAAGTCAAACAGTGGAGACACATTGAGACAAAACTTAACCCAGCAGACTGTGCATCTCGTGGGTGTAAAGCCAATGCACTCACTCAGTCCACCACATGGCTTAGTGGCCCACCGTTTCTTAAGAAGCAAAATTCTGAATGGCCAACGTCTGACATTGACACACAGACATTTGATGGTGATGTTGAAGTGAAGAGGGATGTTGTTGTCATGGCAACCACAACCAACCAGAACCCAACCCACAACTTCATACAGTACCATTCAAATTGGAGTAAGCTAATAAGAACAGTGGCATGGATGCTGAGACTGAAAACGGTGCTCTTGAACCTAAGTCAAAAAAGAAAGGAGATGCTGAATGTTGATTCTGATGACAAGAAACCACGGAAAAGGAAGGAAAAAATGACAATTGGAACAAAATGTATGAACGCACAACTTACCTTGGATGAGCTAAAGGCTGCAGAACATGCTCTCTTTCAATCTGCTCAGAGAGAAAGTTACCCAACGGAAATGGAAACATTGCAGAAAGGCAACACACATGTTAGTCAGCATAGCACAATTTGCAAGCTGGACCGTTTCATGCAGGATGGACTTCTCCATACTGGAGGGAGACTGAGCAGAATGGCTATCCCAGAAACTCGAAAACACCCTGTGATTCTTCCCAAACACCACCACATTTCCAAACTTGTTCTAAGACACATACATGAACAACTAGGGCACTGTGGAAGGAATCACATGTTGGCCAAATTAAGACAGCAATACTGGATACCAGCAGCAAATGCTCTGGCCAGAAAGATCCGATCCGAGTGTGTGTTCTGCAGAAGACAACATGCACTCTTAGGAGAGCAAAAGATGGCAGACCTGCCAAAAGAGAGAGTGACACCTGATTCACCACCCTTTACCTACGTTGGTGCAGATTACTTTGGCCCAATAATGTTGGCCCAAAAAAGGGACGAAGCGAAGTAAAAAGGTATGGTGTTCTTTTCACATACCTCACCACCAGAGCAGTGCATGTAGAAGTAGCCAATTCACTTGACACTGACTCATGCATCAATGCAATTCGTAGGTTTGTGAGCAGAAGAGGTCAGGTACAACAGATCAGATCGGATAATGGAACAAATCTGGTATCAGCTGACCGTGAGCTCAGAAATGCAGTAAAATAATGCATGGAACAAAAGTCACAAACTACTAGTAGCTCTACAGCAAAGGGGCATAGAATGGATCTACAACCCACCTGCCGCCTCGCTTCATGGAGGGGTATGGGAAAGATTAATCAAGCAAGTGAAGCAAACACTCCTGGCCGTAACCAAAGACCAAACACTAGATGACGAGTCCCTTCATACTTTCCTTTGTAAAGTAGAAGCAATCTTTAATAGTCGCCCACTTACCACCATCTCTGATAGTCCTGGTGACCTTGAACCCTTGACCCCTAACCACCTTTTACTCCTTAAAGGTCAGCCCACACTATCTCCTGGTTTGTTCCAGAAATCAGACACGTACAGTAAACGCAGATGGAAACAAGTACAATACTTGGCCGATACATTCTGGAAACGATGGGTTAGGGAATATCTTCCAACCTTACAAGAAAGACAAAAGTGGTTGAGAATGAAACGCAATTACATGAGTGGAGATGTTGCTTTATTGCTGACCCTACTGCCCCTAGGGCATCTTGGATGTTGGGGAGGGTTATCGACACAAAAAAAGATTCAAAGGGGTTGGTACGTAGTGTAACACTGAAAACTCAAACAAGTGTCTTAGAGAGACCAAATACAAAGGTCTGTTTGTTGTTGGAGAATGACATATAAATATGACTGTGGTATGACTGTGTTGAATTAATGCTTTGAGTGAAACGATGATTGCTTTGATGATGATGATGATGATGATGAGGATGATGCTTTGTGTTAGCCTAGAAATCTAGACGCACCCTAGCGGCGGCAAATTAATTTGCTCAGCCTGTACGTCTAGTATCGAACCATAGGGATTTCTATTGGCTTAGCACCGTGGATGTTCTCCAATCACAGCGCTCTATTTTGTTAGAGAGTCTTAAGGCGGGCTTAACAGGATAACGACAGTCCCAAGCGACTGTGAACAACAAGGAAGGTGGCTATGGCTAATGAAGAGCGGTTGTTTGAATCGGCGCTTGGCGCCAACTTTGGAGGAGTTGGACTTGTGCTTTTCTTTGAAAGTTGAGCAACACAATGCACTTAAGTCATTACTTCGAAGAAGGATGTATTTGCCGCTTTGCCGAATCGGATACGGATATGGTCGTAGCGCTGGCCTATTGCATGCCTAGGCAGTTTGAAAGACAATTCTCTGCCCGCCCCTTGGATTAAGCGAGGTGAATGGTTCGATGCCAGACTATACATCTCAATGATATAGGATGGCCCCGCCAGGCTAGCTTTGTGTGAAATTTCACTTACACTGATGGTTCCAGACTTCACATGCGCACATGGACCATGGACCTCCGAAGATCCATTCGTGCACACACGAGCGTCGTATCCTTACACAGACACTATGCACAACATACACCACTTATGGACTCTTGAATGAGCAATGCCTTCAATGGCAAATGGACTCTATGGACTGAACATTGAAATGATCACAAAAAATGTGATGTGATGTGATATGACTGATGTGAATGATGATTGAATTGACTTGTGTATACATGGCTCCAGATTTTATTTGGTTTGTTATTGTACCTGTCCTTAGCCAGTAGCAATAAGGGGGTGATGTGTAGGAGCCATTCTTGGGTTTTGTTTTGGTATTTTCTTTTTGGCCTGACAGTTGGGTTTGTTGATGGATGTTTTTGGAAGTGTGACACCTGCTGGCATAATTTGTCCCTGCACATTGGATTTGATAGCCTGGCTGGTGATTCACCTGGGCACCTGGCTTAATTGGCCCAGGTGAATGATCAGCCAGAGTTTTCTTTTTTTTTGGAACAAAGAGCTCACATGGAGCATGAGGCTTTTGGAAAGGGACAGAGAGACGCCAGCAGGAAACAGTTTTTCAATGTAGCATATTTATTTATGTAGTTTTCTGAACGGTATTTTTGTTTTGGAAACTTGGAAATGGACATTTTATGATATGATGATGAACTTTGGAAACTGGAAGAAACTTTAAGTTTAATGGAACATTGGAATAAACCGTCTCTTAAACAATTTCATCAAGACCCGGCCCTTAAAAGCGTGTCTATTCTCGCACTTTGAGAGGAGATGGGAGCTGACCAAAAGGCTGTACTGTTTCACAGCGAGGCAAGGTGGCTTTCCCGAGGTAAAGTGCTGTCGTGTTTGAGCTCCGAGTCGCCTCTTCTTGGAGGAAGAGCGTTTGAATCTGCAAGCACGTTCACTAATGAACATTTCTTCACGAAGCTGGCCTAGCGATATATTTGGAAAGTTAAATCTCCAGTTACAAGGCAAAGACAAGCACCTAGCAGATAAGATCACTGCATTCAACAAGACGATTGTGATTAGGTGCAGATCTATTTAAAGTCATTATATTCAGCACATTTGTAGGCCTATCATATGTTGACTATTGATGAGATTTGTATCATATGTTTATGACCCTATTCACTATTCTCGACAAAATTGATAAAAAACATTTTTTTTTAATAAAACGATTAAAAAAAACTTGTTAACAATTGGTGGTGTTGGGGGTACTCCGGAAGATCATAATGTCTCAGGGGGTACATGCCTGTTAAAAGTTTGGGAACCACTGCTCTAGGCCAAAGCTTCCTAAAACAGTGCGGCATTCAAAGTGTTAATATAGCAGTTTATAGACCCTTTCAACTGTATAAACAATCAAGGCATTTTGGTAGAAAGCAACACTGAGCTAATGCTAACTTGGGGACAAGCAAAATGTCAACATTTTGTAGAGCATTACACTAAGGTCTGAGTCATTTTTATTTAAAAATATCCACACTGGTTTTAAACATTTCAACTGCAAATCCCCTAGGAACAGATTGAAAGCTGTTCTTAGACCTGGGCTACACCGGTCCGCAACTGAAGCGCTCTGTTTGCATGTAAAATAGTTTTAGAAGACTAGGTTTAATTTTGTTTAGCGTTCGCGCCGCTATCACTTCTAGTGTAGCCAAGCCAGTTCCACTGATTAGCAGAAGCTAATTGTTTGTGAATGGAACGCTTCAGTTATGTGGCCAGTGCAGTTTCCCTGTCAGTCAGGATTCGGTTATCCAGAAACTTAGTCTCACTGCATTGATGAAACCTCACCACCCTAATCTCTGTCTGTCATCTACAGGGGCTACTGAGAAGAGAGACCTTAGGTCAGCAAAATGCTTACCTTGAGGATGTGCATGCGTTTAGCCACTAGAGGGACAGCCCATAGTAATGTGTAACATTTCTGAAAGGAATTGCAGAGGCACTCTATAGCATCGTAGTGTATTATAATCTACACATGTGAGAGTAATTGGTGATCATGGAACAAAGGTGTCCATCATGATCATTGAACAAGCTGATGAATATGTGAACAGTTTATCTGTTCACATCACAGAGAACATGTGGAAACGATGAACAAGAACCACAAAGATACCAAGCAGAAACAGAAGGAAATGATGAACACACACACGCCGCAAGACACACACATACCACACACAGACACACACATACCACACACACAGAGAGAAAGACACCAGATAGATAGATATATACTTTATATATATATACTTTATTGATCCCCAAGGGGAAATTCAAGGTTCCAGTAGCTCAAGACATCACACACAACATACACTACAACATAAACAGGATGATAAAAAGAAATAACAAATCCACATGATTAATAAGGGCAGTAAAAGATACTAAATCAAGGATCAACATGAATGTACTAAGGATGTAAAAGCATGAGGCACTTGCAGTGACAGGGCAGGTACTGACCCTGTGTTTCAGTATGCAGTGGTAAGGTGCTCTATGAGGTGTGTGTCATGGTAGTGCAAATAAGTCCAACAGTGCAGAGATTAAGTCTAGAGACCAGCAATAAATATGGAAAACATAAGAGACCAGCATTAAATCTGAACAATGTAAGGGTAAGTACAAAAGTAAGCATATTAGTATAAGAATAGTAATTTAAGCATAGTAATATAAGCATAGTAATAAAACAGTTATAGTATAATTATATGGGCAATATACGCAAAAAATGTACATTAAAAATGTAATATAAGAATTATAGCAGCAGTGCAAGGGTAGGTTTGACGTATTAAGGTTTGATGTAATAGGGTATCAGCCATTGGTCAAGTATGAAGTTAGACCACAGTCCGGACTAGGGGATGGAGTGCAAGGTGTTGTGCAAGTGGGCTAATATAGTGAGTGAACAGTGTATATTGTGTAAGCAGTAACACAGTGGGCCAGTGGACAGCCAGTATAGTCAGAGGTCATGGAAGTGTAGGGGAGGTGTAGAGGCAGAAGTCTATCTCTCCTCTTCCCTTTAGTGAAGCATTGAAGACTTGTATGGCCCTGGGGACAAATGACTTCCTCAGTTTGTCAGTTGTGCATGGCAGTGAGCGTAGTCTCCAACTGGTCAAGCTCTTCTGCTTTATGATCAGGGGCGGACTGGGACCAAAAATCGACCCTGGCATAATTGGCCCAAGCGGCCCTCAAATCGGTCGGGCACACCTAATTAATGACCGCCCGGCACTGACCGAAGAGGCCATAGAGGTCATATAGGTTTAGTCAGATTTTTTTTTTTTTTTTTCTTTTCAGATGTCCAAATTTCCGTCAATGATTCCCGGGACACTGAAAGACCGGGGTAGACAAAACTTGGTGGGCATGTAACCCCATATGGATAGCATGGAACCATCGTTTTTCGTTTTGATCTGTAGCCCCCACGCTGGACTGCACCCCCCGAAAGGAGGGTAGGGCAGACACAGTTTTCTGTGAATATCTCGAGAACCGTAAGGTTTAGGGAGGACCACCTTTTTTGTATGTTGATCTCAAGGGGCCATGTCAACCCATTCCATAACCACTAATTTCATGTATAGCGCCACCTAGTTAAACACAAAAAGTAAAAATGAGGTGTTGTAATTGTAGGTATCTGTGACCTAACATAGTCAAAACTGCACGAAATTGGAAGTGTAGGATCATTATGACACCCTCTGTATGCACGCCAAGTTTTGTGGAATTCCGTTCATGGGGGCCACACAATAAATTAATTTATGTTACTATACACCAACTGGCCTGTAGGTGGCGGAGACAGTTTTCTGTGAATATCTCGAGAACCGTAGGGCCTAGGAGGTCCACCTTTTTGCATGTTGGTCTTAAGGGGCATGTCAACCCATCCCATTACCACTTATTTCATGTATAGCGCCACCTAGTTAAAAATTAAAAAAGCAAAAATTAGGTGTTTTCATCACAATATCTCTGGCTGACAAGGTCAAAACTGCAATGAAATTAAAAGTGTAGGATCATTATGACACCCTCCGAATGCATGCCAAGTTTTGTGTACTTTCGGTCAATGGGGCCCTACAATAAAATAATTTATGTGTACATTTAGTGGCGTACACCAACAAGGATTCAGGACACTGAAAGACCGGGGTACACAAAACTTGGTGGGCATGTACCCCCATGGATAGCATGGAACCGTCATTTTTTTCGTTTTGATCTGCAGCCCCCGCTGGACTGGACCCCCGAAGGAGTGTAGGGCAGACACAGTTCTCTGTGGGCAGACACAGTTCTCTTTTATGGTATGTTGGTCTCAAGGGCCCACATAAACCTGGCTCATAATCACTCATTTGTGATTTGCACCCCGGTAAAAAATGAAAATGCAATATTATTCTGCTTTAATCGCCCCTATCTTCAGTTAAGATGTTCAGAACTGCACCAAATTTTATGTGTATGATTGACCTGGCATTCTCTTGGGGTCTGGGGGTATGCCAAGTTTCGTAGAATTTCATCCATGGGGGGGTCTAAAAAAATTAGGTTATGTGTACATTTAGTGACTGTACACTCATTGGCCTGTAAATGGCGGTGCACACATATAAACATGCACACACACAGGCACCCACATACTATCGGTATTAGAACGGCCGATACATAATTACAAATTCAGTAGGATCAAAAGAAAGCCAAAATAAATATTCATCATCATCATCATGGCTGCATTTTCAGTATTGGCGATAAGTAGTCGTTTGTCCACTAGATGGCGCATCGTTGCAGTGAGACGTAATTTTGTTGGAAGTTAAAAGTGGGTTGGGGGAAAACAATGGACACTTCCTACAAGGACTGTAATTTACCGCAGTGAACATCTAATAAGGACAGGACGATGTTCACATGAAGTTTAATTCCCATTTCTTCTTGAAGCCGAAATAAATCTGAGGATGTTTATCGGACATGCTTGGTTTTACTGCAGATGCGTTAATCTTGTAATATCAATAAGGACCTAGGTAATGTTACCGTTAAGCGTTGGTTGAGTGGTAGAGGCCCATTTGATTGATTGCATTTTGTAGAAAACTATAAATGCGGTTATACCAAGCAAATTGATAGCAGCACTGTTTGTATCTTTCGACTGTCATTTATTGCCGTGCTACAAAATCATTCTGTGCAATGGAAGATTTACCAACGTTACACCGGTCTGATACAGTTTGCCTATACATCGCGTGAGACTGAGGCGCCTGTTTATTTAGTTTTAAGTGCGTGCAGGGTGTGAGGGGAATCGATGTGCTTTGATTACAGCTTGGTAGTTGTAGTCTGTGAAATTAAAAGCACGCGTGTGTGAAGTATCAAACAATGACACCTTCATTTCATTATGGCTGCTTTTAGCAACACACCTTAAGCTATGTGTAGTGGGTCCCATTTAGAAGTGGCTACTTCATTCGCTTTCCTTGACTCATGGAGCTGCGTGAATGTTATTACAACTTTTCGCCCGCGATATGGCAGTTTAAAGTCCGCTTGATACTGTAAATCGTAAGCCATTGGTTTCCAAAGGAGATTTTATTTGTGTCGCCAGCATAGCCTATTGACAATTTATGTTGTAAATAGGGCCTACCTTATAATCCTACCTGTAGCTTAGGGAAGCTAACAGCTTTCTATTAGGATCTAGTTTGTTAGTTACAGTTTTGTCATAACTCCCCTAATGCATTTTTGCATTTAGAATAGCCAGAGCGTGTATATCTCAATCTGAAAATTAAACAATATCGGGGTGCCTATGGACTAGGCTGGGTGAACCCAGCCTGATCTGCCCGCTATTTATTTTTTGATTTCTTAAAAGATTGAGCTTGGTCTGATGAAAGCCAGACTAGCCATGGACCTCAGTTACACAATGCAAGGGAACATGAATCAGCCTATATTTGCCGAACAACAATAACGGACAAAAGCTCTTCAACTTTGGCCCGTTAAAATGTATATGAACAGTCTAGCGGCGCATTTCATCAAGGCCCATTTGGACATGTCAGTTATTTGCACCACTGGTTAGATGTAAAAACAGCATTTCGTTTCAGACTACTGTTACTTAATTTGTGCATTAACAATAACGTTTCAGACTACTGTTACTTAATTTGTGCATTGACAATAAAGTATTACATGAACTAAAGATGACTAAAATCTTATGTAGAAGAAGAAATATTCACAAAAAATCCATCCATCCATCCAAAAATGACCTTTGTTTTTGATAGCTGTTGAAAACGGCATGGAACTGACAGAGATGTTTTTGTTTTATAAATACATAAAAAATAAAATAAATAAATAACATTATGCTGATACCTTTTGCTTTTCCCAAATACAATGTAGCCTACAGGTTAATGCGTGACCTTTCATCAATCCAGTTGCAATGGATGAACTGTGATGAACTGCCCTACTTGTGATTGTTTAGAGATTTTAAAGGTTTTATAACAATGCTACATCTTCTTTGGCTATTCTACAATCTATTCACCTTTTCAGCACCAGTAGGCTACTTTCTGTGCAGCCACACACACACACTCAGGCATGCCAAACAAGCATACACAAAAGTTTCAAGAGTGGAGGATGGAGTAAAATATGGAGACAAATTGAAGTGTGATTTATTTTCGCGGGATCGGATGTACAGGACTGACTGCGGTCATATTTTAATACGCTATCGCGGTACATCTAGTTAAATACAATCTTGCATTACCCTTAAATATGCATATATTTTCAAGTGTCATGGAGCACTGAAAGTGATGTAGGCCTCACTGGCTATCACTCTGACCGATCAGAGGTAGCCATAGAGCACATGATCTCCATATTCAATAGGCTATACATGCAATTATAATGACCGCCGCGCAGCGAAGCGGCGGTCATATAGGTTTAGTCAGATTTTTTTTTTTCTTTTTCTTTTTCGCATGTCCAAATTTCCGTCAAGTATTCCCGGGACACTGTAAGACCGAGGTACACTAAACTTGTTGGGCATGTAACCCCACATGGATAGCATGGAACCATCGTTTTTCGTTTTGATCTGTTTTGATCTCCCCCGCTGTACTGGACCCCCCGAAAGGAGGGTAGGGCAGACACAGTTTTCTTTGAATTTCTCGGGAACCGTAGGGTTTAGGAGGACCATTTTTTTTGTATGTTGATCTCAAGGGGCTACATGTATGTCCCATTCCATAACCACTCATTTCATGTATAGCGCCACCTAGTTAAACACAAAAAAGTAAAAATGAGGTATTGTAATCGCAGGTATCTGTGACCTAACATAGTCACAACTGCACGAAATTGGAAGTGTAGGATCATTATGACACCCTCTGAATGCATGCCAAGTTTCGTGGAATTCCGCTCATGGGGGGCCACACAATAAATTAATTTATGTTACTATACACCAACTGGCCTGTAGGTGGCCGGAGACAGTTTTCTGTGAATATCTCGAGAACCGTAGGGCCTAGGAGGTTCACCTTTTTTTTGTATGTTGGTCTTAAGGGGATATGTCAACCCATCCCATTACCACTTGTTTCATGTATAGCGCCACCTAGTTAAAAATTAAAAAGCAAAAAATTAGGTGTTTTCATCACAATATCTCTGGCTGACATGGTCAAAACTGCACGAAATTGAAAGTGTAGGATCATTATGACACCCTCCGAATGCATGCCAAGTTGTGTGAACTTTCGTTCATGGGGGGCCTTACAATAAAATAATTTATGTGTACATTTAGTGACCGTACACCAACAAGGATTCCCGGGACACTGAAAGACCGGGGTAACCCCACATGGATAGCATGGAACCATAATTTTTCGTTTTGATCTGTAGCCCCCCCGCTGGACTGGACCCCCCGAAAGGAGGGTATAGTCCATGAGCCACAGGGGGTCGTCACTACCACTTGGGGGGGCAAATTCTCACTATATTTTTCTGAAAGCTACATATCTCTGGAGTATAAAATGGTATGATAGCAAGTTGGATCTTGTAGCTTTGTGGCTGTACAGGCCTTCAAAGTCGACCTCTGATTTGAAGAAAAAGGAAATTCCGCCTATTGGCTTTTTTTGTTAAAACACTCATAAGAGCCCAGAAAATAATCCAAACCTTATTGTTACTGATGCAAATGTGGTGTTTGATGTTGGCATACATATTTTGACTCATTATGTGATTTTGCTCTTCATTGTGGTTGATAAAATTCAAGATTTATGTGCAAAAAAAGCTAATTTGAGTTTTCAGAGCAACATGTTACGGCAATACCTGAATGCAGACCTTATTGATCATTACTATTCTACCTTCCTTACTTTCAATTGCGAGTTGAAATTAATGTTAAAGGATGACATACTGTACATAGGTCTGCAGTACAAATGTTTTTTTAAATTGTAGCTGAAACGAGCACAAAGGATCTTTAATCTATTCATTGAATTCATCATCGTCAGAACAGGAGCACAGAGGATGCCATCTCTATGGCACTTCACTCTGCCCTGTCCCACCTTGACAATAGCAACACCTATGTAAGAATGCTGTTCATTGACTTCAGCTCAGCGTTCAACACCATCATCCTCTCCAAACTGATCACCAAACTCAGTGAACTCAGTTTGCAGATGACACTACGGTGATTGGGCTCATCAGCAACAACGATGAGACGGCCTACAGGGAGGAGGTCCAGCACCTAACATTGTGGTGCACTGATAACAACCTGGCTCTCAACACCAAGAACACCAAAGAGCTCATTGTGGACTTCAGGAAGTCTAAAGCTAGCACGCACACACCCATTCTCATCAACAGGACTGAGGTGGAGCGTGTCACCAGCTTCAAGTTTCTGGGTGTCCACATCTCTGAGGACCTCTCTTGGACCCTCAACACCTCTACCCTGATCAAAAAGGCTCACCAGCGTCTCTTCTTACTGAGGTACATCTGTCTCTGCAACATCTAGAGCATCCTCACCAACTGTGTCACAGTTTGGTATGGCAACTGCTCTGCCCACGACCGGAAAGCACTGCAGAGGGTGGTGAAAACTGCCCAAAGAATCACCGGTTCCTCACTCCCCTCCATCGAGGCCATCCAGGGCAAGCGATGCTTGTGTAAGGCGCGCATCATAAAATACTGTTCTCACCCCAACCACAGACTGTTCACAGACCAGCAGGTTCAGAGGAAGCTTCTTTCTTGCGGCTGTCACCCTACTGAACTCTAGCTCTGCATCCCGGCGACATCCAACAAACTAAGCCCCCCTCACCGCCTGCCCCGCCTGATGCCTCCTTGCCTGTGCCTGTTGAGGTGTCCACGACCATGGCAACCTTGGCAGGGACAACAAGGAGGCGGACATCCCCCACACACACACACAACTGCACTACCCTATTTCACCCATAGTGTATATTTATTTACAAATGTACATACTGTAATTACACTTATACTGTACATAGCCATATTCTACTGCTTTTCATCCTGCACATACACTTATTATTATTAATATTGTAATGTTACTGTTTCTGCACTACAATGGTACTGTTACCACACTGCACATAGTTGTACATACTGTACATATCTGTCTATATGGTTCATACTAAATATCCATATTTATTCAGTTTTTCTGTAATATATTCTGTTAATACACTGCATATAACTATATTGTTCTTACTACTTCTATAATGGTACTGCCACTACATTGCACATACCTGTACATGTTGTTCATACATTGTTCATATTCATATTAATAAGGTAACTGCTAATACACTGCACATATTTATATTTAATTTATGCTACTCTAAACCACCTTCTGCAAAACAACTTTATACTACTGTCTACACTGCAATATATTTCTTGTCCTGTCTATGCACCACCTGCCTATATACTGTGTATATCACATTGCACTTTTCTGCTTTTTGCACTTCTGGTTAGACGCAAACTGCATTTCGTACCGTTAAATCTAATCTAATTTTATCTAAAAATTGATCTGCCTCTGCTTTGCCTCTTTACGGATCATGCTATGAATAGCAGCAGCAATGTCTGCAAAAGTTGAGACTTAGGGCCCTATCATGACATTCTAAAGGCGCATCGTCACTCGTCAAAAGCTTATTCAAATTTAGTAGGATGTCCAGTCCACATTGGTAGGGTTTTCGTTATCAAACGTCGAGCGCATGGCGCAACAAGGTGGTCCTAGGTTTTTTAATCTGACTTGGGTGTGTTTGGGGCGTATAACACCATTTAAACCAATGAGAATGACATCTGCCATTCCCTTTACCGGCGCAAAGCGCGATGTCAAATAAATGCATCGGTATTTTGACATTCAACGGCGCATTTGAAGGAGGCTGCTTGCGAGACCGTATGGAATAGTCATTCCACTAAACCATGCTTTACTAAAACCTAGTATAGCCTTTACACATTTGCACTCTATTATTTGAACTCATTGGCAAAGTGAAACTAACTTCACCATGGTGTCAGTCAACGACAAGACAGTTATATGCAGTTACTTTCACTATTGACTGACAATGGGTTAAAGCAACACTTACCCTAATACCCTGGAAAAAGCAACACTTACCCTAATATTGCTCAAATGACTGAATACAAAAACATTTATCCTGCAGAGGAGTTGCTTATATCTCATGACAGTGCATCTTCAGCTGTGTTCCATACGTGTCTCTCGCCTCTCCCCTATCACTTTTAACCGTCATTACCAAATTGCAAATGATGGTGAATAACTACTCATCATGAGATGTACAGTATTTCGTAATATCTTTATTCTAATTATGTTTCCCATTGTAATCATGCAATTTGTAATGTTTTGCATGGACATGCACTGGTGTGCGTTCATGGATGATAGAAGGATGGTGCGTTGTGCACCCGCCAATATGACTGTTGACAATGCGCTCTTAAAATAACATATAAACAACTCGCCATAGACTTCTGGCGTGGCTTTGCCTGCTGTAGATATGCAAATTAACTCATGTTCCTCTGAAAATGGATTGATCCCATTTCAGTTTCTGTCTCATCAGATCTAACTGTGTAGAATTTTTAAAACTGTTGTAAATGTCTGTAGATCAAGTCTTGGAAAATAGTTATTATTTCTTTTCAATGGAAATGATTTTAACATCAGCTGAAAGATTATTTTAAGTATGATAATAATAATAATAACTAAAATATGACCGCCGCTCAGTCCTGTACATCCATTCCTCTTGAAACTTTTGTGTATGCTTGTTTGGAATGTGTGTTTGCGGGCCGCACACAAAGTAGCCTACTGGCACTGCAAAGGTGAATAGATTTGTAGTACTTGCCAAAAAATGTGTAGCATTGTTATAAAACCTTTAAAATATCTAAACAATCACAAGTAGGGCAGTTCATCACAGTCCATCCATTGCAACTGGACTGATGAAAGGTACACCTGTAGGCTACATTGCATTTGGGAAAAGCAGAAGGTAGCAGCATAATGTATTTATTTATTTATTATTAAACAAAACAATCCCTGTCAGTTCCATGCAGTTTTCAACAGCTATCAAGAAGAGAGGTCATGTCATGGATTTTTGTGAATGTTTCTTCTTCTACATATGCATAAATTTAGTCATCAAGTTCATATGATATTCAGCTTTATTGTCAATGCACAAATTAAATACAAGTAGTCTAAAACAAAATGCCGTTTTACCCAGTGGTGCAAATAACTGACATGTCCAAAAGGGCCTTCATGAAATGCGTTGCTAGACTGTTCATACACATTTTAACGGGCCAAGTTGAAGAGCTACTGTCCGTCATTGTTTGTGCAAATAATAAGCTGATTCATGTTCCCTTGCATTTTGCAACTATGAGGTCCATGGTTAGTCTGGCTCAGATTCCAAACATAATTCAGTGGAAATGCATGGATTCAGTTGCTTCCAGTAGCCCCAACTGGAATCCATGGATTTCCACAGAATTATTTTTGGAATCTGATCCCTTATCATACCTGTTCGTTCGTACTTGTCGCTCGACTTATTGTGACTAAATTCAAGATGGCGTCGAACGGTAAAATTCCTTAACCCTTAAAGGAGTACCGTCACACCGGTGTGACGGGAATGTTGGGAAATGAACATTCTAAAGAATATCTGGGTTCAATGAATTCAACATAGAATTTTAGAACCTTCAATTGTTGCGGAACTTAGAATGTTCAAAAACCTACACCTTTAAGGGTTAAGGTACTGTCTGTATAAATCGTCTTGTAAATAAACTACCAGTGCTTTATCAAAGTACTCCATGTCTCGTTTTAAATGTCAAGGCCCTCGGAAGTCTACCAATGAAGTATGGAACTACTTTGAGCCTCGTAAATGGTGTAAACAGTGATTTTTTGCATGGCTAGGCCGATGCCCGAGGCACCACAACGAAACACTGTTGGTAGCATTGGCTAACTAGCGCCAGATTTCTGAGTGCAGGGGACAAGCCGAGGTGAGCTATGAGACATACAGTACGTTCACACTCGGTATCATGTTTTTAAACACACTTTAGGTCAATATCACACCGGAATTCTCCTTTAATGTCTTCCAGTAGCCTATCGTACAGTTTTATATAGCTTAGTTGGCTCTTGCATGAATATGACTTGACGTTTTGTAGCCTACATTTCCGTCAGTCTACAGTCTTTTAGCCCATCTTTACCATGATAACCCTTCCAAGATAGAACCCTTTCGACACTCTACTTTGAGAGACCAACCACCACTCATGCCATCGATGTTGAATTTTGGGCGTCTGACTGAAACTGATGAATCTGACCAACAATTAACATCGATTTGACACTCTTTTGCTGTCCGGGTTTGCAAATCATTAATTTAGAAAATTTAAGTCACGCTATTTGTTATTATAATCACACCACGGCCTATGTTATCATTACAATATCATTACATTATCGCAATTAATAAGTCATCACAATCATCATCGTCAGCATGGCATGTCACACATAGCCTACCTGCTCCACCACTGAGTATCATGTAGCCTCAACTAGGCTCTCTACACTCTCCACCACCTGCTCACTGTCCCTCTGCTCTGTATGCTTGCTTACATCCTCGTTCAAACTCAACAAACTTCAACATGTTGCTGACATATGCTAGCCTACTTGAAGCTTCTACATTGGTGTTGCTTTTGCACAATTGTCACTACTGGCACCCGCCGCAATTTCATGTAGGCAACTTCGATTAACCTTTGATGCGCTCACAGAATCCTGGCTCTGAGCCAAAATGGGAGGGGTGGGGCCTGACGTGAGCTGCTATTGGATCAGTCGAGTGTCAATATGGAAATGTAACCAATGGGCCGCTGATCATCCTTCCTTTGGGCCGGTCGTTGGCCAAAATGATTAAATTATGTAGGCTATATAGCCTATTCTATCGGCCCAAAAGGTGCGTCAACTGTTGATCAGTTTGTTCAGTTCAGTTTTGTCTGATATTGAAGTGATGCCATCCAGTTCAGTTCCCACAACAGAGCCAGCTTTCCTTATCAGCCGGTCCAGTCGCCCAGCCTCCCTCTTCTTAGTGCTTCCTCCCCAGCATACCACAGCATAGAAGTGGACTAACATCTAGACAACAGACTGGTAAAACATCCAGAGGAGCTTACTGCAGACATTGAAGGACCGCAGCCTCCTCAGGAAGTACAGCCTGCTATGCCCTTTCTTGTAGAGTGCTTCAGTGTTGACTGACCAGTCCAGTTTATTGTCCAGGTATATCCCCAGATACTTGTAAGAGTTTACCACCTCCACATTGACCCCCTCAATGGTGACTGGCAGCAGAGCGGGCTTAGACCTCCAGAAATCCACTACCATCTCCTTGGTCTGATCAGTGTTGAGTTGTAGGTGGTTTGGTTTGCACCATTGCATAAAGTCCTCCACCAGGGTTCTGTATTCCTCCTGTCCATCACTGATACACCCCACAATTCCAGTATCGTCTGGAAACTTCTGCAGAAACCAAGCAGAAACAGAGAGAAATGATGAAAGGTCCAGTGCCATAACACCAACTCCAACCTGCCAGTTCCCTCACTGTAAGCACACAGCTACACACACAGACACACATACACACGCACACACAAAGACACCGACACACACACAGACACAAGCACACACACACATACACTTCACTTCAAATGTGACCACTACAAGAGAAGTAAAAAATGTACGATGGTCCAGGATGACAGAGAATCAGAAAACCGTTGTCCATCTTTGCTTTACCTCTCTCTCTGTCCCTCTCTCTCTCCATCTCTCTCTCTCTCCTACCTCTCTCTCTTACAAACACACAGACGCAGGAGGGCACAGAGGCCGTTGCAATAATCCACTTTTCATTGGGACCATAAAGAACATTTTCCTGGAGTATCTTGATTTAGCTCATGAGCACTGCACACAAACAGTCTCTCATTATTACAAAGCCCAGCTGTTGGTGTCCTGACAGTCTCACACACACATGCACGTGCACATGCACATACACACATACACTCATAATCACCATCAAAAGAGCTGGCGCGCACACACACACATACACAGACTAACACACACACACACACTTGCAGGAAGGAGGGACGATTAAGTCGTCACCAGGCCCATTCAGTCCCCCAGCGTGCTAAATGGGGAACATATTTCAAACAGCCTTATTTCTCAGCTTTACGGTGATTGCATTTAAATGAGTCCTTCAGAGCGCGCCATGATTCATCTCTTCTTTAAGCCTCGCTCCCCTCTCCCAGGCACTCGCTACCTGGAGGACCCAGCAGGGTGTGGACCATCCAGACGCCCAGCACGTGTCTCCTTTATGACGGGGGTCCTGTCCATCACACACACACCTACACTCACACTCTCACCCATAGCCTCGCACATGATACCCTGAACACACCACACATTTGCTTTAGCAATACCTTATTGAAAAAAAAATGTTGTGGAACATGAAATAACTTGTTATGGCATCACACACATAATTTGACATAAAGTAGAATGCCTAAGTAAACACACACACACACACACATATGCAATTTGGCATCAATGCATAGGAAACACACACACACACAGGCACTGTAGGTGATCTTACTGATTTATGTCGGTGGCTATATTGTCCCCCCTGCTGAACGAGTAGCTCCCATCCAATAGAGGCCGAGCTCAAGGTGACTCTGAGGCATCTGTAACTCAGCGAAGAAAACAACAAGAAACTGGGAGTGATGGAGGAAGCGAGTGATGGCCAGACAGAGAGAGAGAGAGAATGAGAGAGAGAGAGAATGAGAGAGAGAGAGAAAATGAGGAGAGGAGACAGATGGAGTAAATGAGAAAGACAGATTGGTATGGAGAGGTAGAATTAGGTGGAGAAAGGTGTGCACGGAAAAAAAAACAAGAGAGAGAGAGAGAGAAGAGAATGAGAAAGATGGAGCGGTCCTCTCAGTCACTTAATCATGTTTTGTGTGTAAGTGACCTTCAAGGCCCATCACTAGACACACACACACAGCCAGAGAGTGATTTCTTTTCTCTTATTGCCACGTTGAGAGATGTAGGCAGCTTGGTGTGAATCAGCCTTCCAGTGTCAGGGCCATCACAGTGTGTGTGGGTGTGTTTGTGTCTGTGTTTTGTAAGCCTGCACACGCGTTAGGATGATTGTGTGCGTGTGTGTGTGTGTGCACCCATCACAAAGTTGATAGATGTCTTCGGCCTCCATCCTCTAAATGACTGGTCAGTGGGAGAGCGAGAGGGGTAAAAAATACACCCACCATGCATCAGGGAGGGAGCACTCGTCGCGCGTGGCATGCTCGGGCAAGGGGCCCCACTTTAGGACGGATGGCTCTGGTGTCCTTGAGTTCTGTGGCAGTTGGCATGGTTTTCCGCTGACGCCACAAAAGCCTGCATGGTCTCCTTTTTTATGTGACAAATTTACATTTGCTCACTCCGTGTCATAATGCATTTCATCAGGCATATAATACTGTCGTCCATGTCACCTATTAATAGGGTCTGCCAGCATTTACGTAATTAGCAAAGGATCCTGAAAGGAAGGATAGGCAGAGGAAGGAGAGAGAAAGAAAGGGAGAGACATATAAGGATGGATAGGAGGAGAGATTAAGAGAGTGAGAGAAAGACAGGAGGAAGAAGGAGAGAGAAAGGGAGAGAAAGAGAGAGGATGTAGAGGGAGAGAAAGAAGGAGAGAGAAAAGGAGAGGAGGTAGAGAGATAAAAAGGAGAAAGACTGATAGGAAGAGAAGCAGAGAGGAGGATAGACAGTCGACTTATTGCTAGTGTTAATTAATTATGTATGAAACAAGGAAAAAAGTTCTTATAACAGATAAGAAATAAAAAAAAAACACAAAACAGTCTATTCATTAAAGAAAACAAACACACACACACATGCCTGTTGAATCCTTCTGTGTGTGTCTCTCTTTCATAGAGCCCATTGAGATTGGGATATTTGTTCACGATGAGATCAGGACAGGGAGCTCTGTGATCATTACTTTGGGATGAGAGTCTCAGGCAGAGATAAACACTCCCAGGACCCAAGAGGCAGCTGATCATCAGAGGAGCGCGTTCATGAAAAGGAAATCAAAAACGGCAGAGACTGGCTCTCACATGATGAGAATTAAATCAAGTAAAAAAAATGCATCCCTCTTTTGAACTGCTGTGGAAGGACATCTGAGACCACATTCATGAGAGGGTTTTCTGATCAATTGTCTTATGTTCTCAGTTGATATAATAATAATAATAATAATTATCATAATAAAATGTATTTATATAGCACTTTTCAAGCACAGAGCACAAAGAGATTGACTTCAAGTTCACCTCTTTTCTCTGTGGTTGTGCCCTCTGCAGAGATGATGTCGAGATGTTGCTTTCCTGTGCACCTCTTAGCAAGAATAATGCTATTTCGAGGCTTTTTTTGTCAGACATTACAAACTGACCTGCCATGAAACAATACCCTTCCTCAGAGATGTTTGAGAGTATAATAACACCACCACCAACAACAACAACACAACAACAATAATAACAATAATAATAATTTGTGTCATTTCTCAAACCCAGGGTTGCTTTACGGGAAGACAAACCTCCACATCAGGTAACATTAGAGAACAGTCTAATATTCCTTAGTCATTTCCTCTGCTGACCTTAAGTGACAGGGGACATAGGGCCCACATAAAGGACACGAGTCCATGACCGCCACTGGACACTGCACCAGAGCTCCAATATACCGCTTCGAAAAATGTGGAGGCCAAAAGTTAATTTGAAATCGGCGTCTCTCTGGCCTGTGTTGACTGCTGCTAAGGCTAAATGGTTTGTGATTTTGTTTCTTCGACGGAGGAAGTGATGTTTGCGCGATCAGCTTTGGCTGCGCCGTGGAGATAATGACAGCGGCCATAATGCTCGTCTCCTTGACAGCGCGCCGGATGTTTTTATGGGGGCCATAAAGCGTGAGGGTGGCAATGCAGAATTACCACGGGGCACTTTTCTCATGTTTTGTGGCTTACCGTGTCAGCGTAACTCTGCCTAGGGGCGGAGTGGGACACTAAATATCAGCGGGAGACTTCAAGCTCTTGCGGCCCCCTCCCTCCCCACATGGGTGCGGAGGTGGGGGGGGGGGGGTGATGGGAGTGTGACCCAACTTGGCCTGGTTCCTACAAATCCATGCTCTGCAAAATAAGGCGCAGCAAATAACTTATACAAACAAGCGATATCATGCCATTTTTAAGATCACAGTTACATCAAATATGTTATACTTATATCTTAAACTAGATGTACCGCAGAGCGGTACAAAATATGACCGCCGCCCAATCCAGCACATTTTTTCTACAAAAATAAGTCACGCTTGTCAAATTGTGTTCATTTCCTACTTTGTTCCTTTTTTTGTGTTTATAATTGAGTGTGTGCAGAGTGTGTATATGTGTGCTTTTGTGTGTGTTTATTGAGTGTGTGTGCCTGCATGTAAGTTTGTTTTTTTGTTTGTGTTTTCTTTTGTGTGTGTGTTTGTGTATGTAGGTGTGTTTGTATTTGTGGGTGCATGTGTGTGAGTGTGTATGTGTGTTTATGTGTTTGTGTGCGTTTGCGCATTATGCACACTCAATTCTCACTGGTATCTGCTAGACAACAAGTACCAAAACATGAGTAGTTCATAGATTTCACATGTAAAATAAATTTTATACAACCCCACCCCCCTCTTGCCTGTTTATAATTCTGAGAAATTCTTGAATTGTGTGCATGTACGTGTTTATGTGTGCGTGCATGCATGTGCTTGTGTGTGTGCATGTGCATGCATGCGTACATATGTCTACTGTGTGTGTATGTGTCATACGTATGATTACTGTGAATGTATGTGTGTGCGTGTGTATCGGTTTATGCACATGTGTGCATATGGAATGGGTTAACATGGCCCCTGGAGGCAAACATACGTAAAAAATTGGTCATCCTAGGCCCTACGGTTCTCAAGATATTCACAGAAAACTCACTTTTGGTGTACAGTCACTAAATGTACACATAAATTAATTTATTGTATGGCCCCCCATGAACGGAAGTCCATGAAACTTGACATGCATTCATTAAGAACATTAAGACCAACGTACAAAAAAAAGGTGGTCCTCCTAGACCCTAAAATTCTCGAGATATTCACAGAAAACTGTGTCCACCCTACCCTCCTTTCGGGGGGTCCAGTCCGAGAAACAATGGTTCCATGCTATCCTTGTGGGGCTACATGCCCACCAAGTTTTGTGCACCCCGGTCTTTCCGTGTCCCGGGAATCCTTGACTGAAAATTACTCATACGAAATAAAAAAAAAAAACTGAAGAAAAAAACTCTAACTAAACCTATATGACCACCGGTTCGCTGCGCGGTGGTCATAATAACTTATACAAACAGCCATATCATGCCCTTTTTAAGATCACAGTAATCAGCCTGGCCTCAAAATGTTACAGACTGACTGGGAATTCTCCCGATTTCCATTCCACTGTTGACTCCTTGTGGGACTAAGACGGAGTGAGTAAAGTGGGCCTCTCTGGTGCAGATATATGTAGGGATGGGCTTGCCTGGTAAATACAAAATATTAGACTAATGTAAAATTTCATAAAAAAGTTTCAAACTCACTGCAGTTGTGACACAATATTAAAATATTAATATACAATTTATGTACAGTCAGGTTTCAATTTGACACGTTTTTGCCTCC
Organism: Alosa alosa; assembly: GCF_017589495.1. Taxonomy (NCBI): domain Eukaryota; kingdom Metazoa; phylum Chordata; class Actinopteri; order Clupeiformes; family Clupeidae; genus Alosa; species Alosa alosa. The sequence goes on from NC_063204.1 coordinate 28,897,708, forward strand.
ATTTTGTCATGTGTTCCCTTCAGTAGTGTATTGGTTAGCTCTTCAGTTTAATCGCGCTGGTTTAATCATGGATTCTTTACAGAGTGTGCCCTGGCAGAATGAGGATAAACTCTATATCCTTGTCCCTTCCAACCTCTCAGACTATTTCTCACACACAGACATGCTGGGCCATTTGGGATGCTGGACTCATTTACACGTGGCAAGACATGAGAGGACGTGTTGGTGATGTGAATGAGATAGGCCACAGTTGCCTTAACAGTCCTGGCAGTCGGTCAAGCGTCACAATTAGATCTATGTGCCGTGTGATCTTAATAGGCTGAACAAACAGGTTGCAGAAAACCTGATTCATATCAGCTGAAGCAGCTGCATTTACAAAGCACATCCTGAAATATACAGAACCTTCATCAGACAGTTACTTGCAGGGTGATTGTGTTGGTTAGATATTGTATAAACAAGACTATTATGAAAGCTCATCCTGAATACAGACCCTTTAAAGGGGAACTTCAAGTTTTGGGACAATGCCTTATTTGGACATTTAAACAACAAAATGATGATGTAATCATGTGTATTTTTTATAATGTGTTTGTCCAGGAATTTTGAATCTAACTGGCCCAACTGGGGACATGTTTAGGAAAACGTTTGATTTAAGCATGAATTCAATGAATGCCAAATGTAGAACCTTGACCAGAGCCTCTGAAAAGGTTACAGCAGCAGGGGGAGAGAATGACGCGGACGATCTAATGACACAAAGCAGCACAGCTGCCATATCTATCAGCCCTTGGACAGGAGGGTGTGAGTTCCGCAGATATCAGCTGTCCAGGGGATCACTGCCACCACCACGGACATTTGGAGCATGTCTGCCGTGCCTCCTGCCAAATCACTGACCTTTGACCCCATCCCACAAGCCTTTGCGGTGCTACTGATCCCTCACCAGCCAACGCCCCCTGCAGATGTCCTGCCCCTTCTGGAACGTTCCTAAGCGCTGGAGTTCCCAAGTTCCCGTGTCCGGCTTGTCCTCACTTGGTCCCCATATCAGACAGCAACAGCAGCAAAGCAGGGCCCTCACTCATAGGGACTATATGCATTTGTTTAAAGCATCAGAAGCTTCCTGTAGCATCCCGTATATGTATTTTGTATGTATTTGCATCCTGTGAATGTATTTTGTATTAAAGTACAGTATATTGGTCAGTTAAAGAAACATTAGGTTGTTGTCTTAAAGCTTAAAATAACAGCTTCAACAGTTTCTCATATGGAGAAGGACGTCTCTGTCAATACCACTGTTGCCCTGCTGCAAGGAGCCACTTTGGCACACTGTGTGGGGACACGATTTTAGTCACCCTTGACGCACTCGTCACCCCTTTAGAATCATTTTCCTCCGTGCAGGGCCATCCAATAGAACTTCATGAAACCCCGTGCTGTAAAAAAAAAAGAATGATGGTAAAGGTGTATCCAGTATGATGAGAATTGTTTCCAGGGGGTAAATACCAATTCTCACAGTGTGTTGGTTTAACTGAAATGACCTCTGTCAGGATTAATAAAAAAACATTATCCATCCATACCATCTCTCTCTCATCTTCATCTTGTTCTTTTCCTCTTTCCTTATCACGCCCTCCTTCATTCAAAGAGCTGCCTGTTTTCGTATTAAAGGAGGCTGAATTAATAATGAGTGTGTTTCATCTGTGATCTATACAGTAGATGGGACGTGCTAGATGGTGTAATCGGGAACACTCTGCTTTTAATCCAGATCCCTTTGCTTTCACTCTTTCTTCCTTATTGAAGCATTCCAGCTAGCGATGGATTTCCTGCAAACTCTTGTGGGGTTTGCACTGCTCTGTCCTGCCCACTCCACAAGTAAAACACAACAACAGACAGTGAAGCAGACAGATGAATCTACTCATGTGCGTGTGCACGCGCGCACACACAGGCCTCTACAATAAGAATCATATAAAACTTTTTCAATGTGCGGAAAGACTGACCACAGAGGCACAAGCCACAAAAAAGACACACACACACACAATGAAACCCAATTATCCAAACTTGCCTGGGCCCCCAGTCTGTCCCCTCTGGCGGCAGTTGGATATGAAATTTTGAAGCCGACCAACAAAGTTGTCAGGAAATTCTTAAGAATAAATCTGCACCTCGGGGACCCTGCAGTTGGGCAGGGGAAGGAGAATGGGCCTTTATTTAGGGATCCCCGCTGGTGTCCTCAACGTGCTCGACGCCCTTCCTGAGGTCCATTCAAAAGCTAGAAGAATCAAGTAAAACCAACAATGCTTTGGGAAACAAAGATGGTGCATTGAAAACAACAAAAACAAAATCAGCCATAAAATCAGCCACAAAATAAGCCAGGGTACAAACACACAAGTGCAAGTATTTCTACATATAAAATGATAAACAATATACAATAAATTACACTAAAGTCCCCAAAATGAAATGGTCACAAATATACAATATATACATGGAAAACAAACAATCCAAAGTCCAAAGGCAGTGCTGTTATAACCACAATAACATTGATTAGTCAGATTTAGTTTTATCAGGAGTTTGTCTGTCTGGAGCCCTTTAAAGAACTGTTCTCACCATATTTGTTCATGGATTTGATCGTTTACGACACAACAAAAATGTCATATACTAAGTGTTGTATTATCCCAAATAACATTCTGCATGAACGGCAGGAAACAACTGTTTAATTCAGCCTTATTCAGGTTTACTCAGAGTTTTTTTCTTGTTGTAATCGCAGGTATCTCTGACCTGACATGGTCAAAATTGCACGAAATTGGAAGTGTAGGATCATTATGACACCCTCTGAATGCACACCAAGTTTTTTGGAATTCTGTTCATGGGGGGCCATACAATAAATTAATTAAGTGTGCTTGCTGAAAGCAGTTCTTCTTCTACTGTTCTTCTTAAGTATTATTATTCTCGTCTCCCTAATTTTTTGCCAGCTGTAGCGCCTAGGCCCTTTGAGACAGAGACACCGTTCCAACTTTAAAATGTCCGGTCAGTACCGGTGTAAGTTGCTCGTGAAGATGACGTCAAGTGGGCATGTCGTTCGTCCGCCATATTGGATTGAACAGAAAGCGAAACAAAATTTTCACAGGTCCCAAATTTGGTTCGAACGCCACGAAACTTGATCCTTGGACCAAGCCTTGGACCAAGCCTCACAAAAGTTACTAGAAGGATTTTTGATTTTCGGAAGCGCTTGCCCGTCACAGCCAATCGAAATCGGCAGCGAAGCTCCGAAACAGGAAGTCGTCCAAATCTCAGGAACACTGTCACATATCGATGCAAATTTTGTATTTGAACTTCGGGACTCAATGTGAGGGTGCATAAGCTAAAAAAAAAAAAACATTCCAAAAGTTTCCAGCATTTGGCAAACCACCCACCCATTTTTGGGAACTGTCACCTTTCACATTTGCAGTCGTACATCTATCACAATGCCTACCAAGTATGCACAATGTCTCTGGGCAGCCACAATGTCTCTGGGCAATCTTGCCCAATCATGAAATCCTTGCTCAGCCATGGGATAGTATGGACTTACGAACTGAAATAGTAAGGAGAACATTAGCTATTTATTGCTGACGTAGTACAGTTATTTTCACATTGACGGTATTCAAATTAAATTTTTCATTATTGTTAAATATCATGATGGGAGAGTATTATAAAAATGTTACAAGTGTGCAAATTCATATGTTTACGGCATTTAGGTTTTACTGTGTTGTTTTGTTGTAAAGACATGCAAGGCATTCTGGGCCATGTAATGAACAGTGGTCGGCAGCACTCCATATGTATTAATATGAATAGGTGTTTCTGTAAACCTAGGGACAAACAGCTATCTCTGTTACAAAAACGAGCTGATAATCGCTCATTGAAGAGGGAACTATGATAAAAAGATTGTTTTCCTAAAAGCATGGAGTTGACAAAAGAATAAGCAGGAAATGTCACGTTAATGTTAAATAGCCTACATCTGAACGCTAGGTGGCAACGTTGTATTACATTTCACTAAATACGTGTGAGCTTCACAAGTAAGGAAGGTGCAAATATTATGTAATTTATCATGGGAAATTATTGGAAATGTTATTTCTTGTTTATTCTTATTGCAAACCACACACATCCATTTGTAATCACACATACACTTTTAATACCTTGAAAAGACTCTCATTTCGTTTATTTGATGTTGCCTAGCAACGCAGCCTTCAGAGCAAAGATTCTAGAACAGAGCTTCAGAGAGACACGTTTTGAGTTTGTGGCCAAGAACCTAAAATATCGGTTTCCATGTGTATGTGCTGGATGGTGTGCTTCCTTTATGAAAGTAAGTGTTTTATAGAGTTACAGACATAATGAGTCATGTTGTAGTGGTCAACATAAATGTGCCCCTTCTGTTATTAGAATGCTAAGCGGAGAAGCATGCTAAGCAGAGATTTAGTATCATTAATTTCTTGTGTGGCTAGCTATAGGGAGGAGATGTATGTTGCTAATTGGGATTTATGTTGTTTAGCGTAATGCCATGGTCATTTCATATGAGATGCTTGCACTCGTAACTTTGTCACTTGTAACTTTAGGACTGCTATTTAGCACTTTAGCCCTAAAAGTAGCACCTAAGTCTGTGACAGCTTAAAAGAAGTGGCGAGGACTCCTAACTCCTAACGCAACGTTTTGAAATGCGTCTACTATTGTGTACATGAGCATGTGTACACAATAGTAGACGCTATTGTCAACATGTACATTAAATGTAACGTTTCATGTGAATCAAATTAAAATGTTTTCTTTGCAAACGTAGGCATAGGCATATGGTGACAGATTAATTTAATAATGCTGCTGTGTGAATCACGGTAAGCGTGAATGAAGTGGCCACTTCTTAATGGGACTCACTGTATGGAGGTGGGCTAAGTAATAGAGATGTTTCAAATAAGATAAGGTTAATCAGAATTCTACGATATGCCCGCTTGACAACGGCAGAGATAGAACTGGCCTTTGGCCATAGCAACCATCCATTTAGAACGATTGGCCTTCACAGCAACCAAAGATCTGAGCTGTGTTGCAATGTGAGGCAAAGTATAGAAAGGTGATGAAATATACTGTACAGAGACAGGTCAAGAAATATAGTGCAATGTAGACAGTAGTATACAGTTGATTTACAGACGGTGGTTTAGAGTAATATGAAGTATTCCTTTATTCTGAGATACAGCTGAGATAGGCTACATCAATAGGCTCTCAAAACAACCCCAGGCTCACAAAACAATCCGAAACAGACATAAGGTCTTTATAGAGCAAATCCATATAGATTATTTGTCAAATAAACCAGTAAAACATAATTTGTGGGATGGAATATATAACATTCACACTCATAGCTCATATTTTTTAAAATAAAAAGTATCCTGACAAACAAGCAGCTTTTTAATGCCTTGGTCATATTTCATAATTTCAATTCCTCTGTAGGTTACCTGATAGCCCAGTTTGAGAGGCGCAAGACACGTGACATTATTTATCTTTGCAGCCAATCACTGCTGTCATTTTGTTTTATTGATTTGATCAGTCATAGAAGCTAAATTCGAAGGCAGGCCAAAGGTAAAATCCAGCGAACCGCATTCAACCCGCAAGCCAATAGTTGAATAGCCCTCTCCTAGAGCTTTTGAGATATTGCCACTGCTCCAACACTGAAAGGCACTGTTACAATGCCTGGATCAAGCCAGGTTCAGCATAGCGTATGCCACTGTCTGCTCACGTTGGTGACCGGACCAGGGCAAGCACACTTTTGCAGTTCCCGCCGGAAATGCAGTCTAGTTTATTATGTTACTGTACACCAGGTGGCCTGTAGGTGGCCAGACACAGTTTTCTGTGAATATCTCGAGAACCGTAGGGCCTAGGAGGACCACCTTTTTTGTATGTTGGTCTTAATGGTCTTAATGAATGCATGCCAAGTTTCGTGGACTTCCGTTCATGGGCGCCCATTAGTTAGGATGTAATGAGCATGAGGAGATAGCACCATTCAAGACTGCTGAGAGGCTAGCAGAATAAAAAGAGTCATGTTGCAACACCAGTACCTGATCTACTACCAATACCCCTCCCCACCTCCACCGGCTCCTTGCCACCATAAAGACACAACAACATGAACGCTACTGGAATAACTGCTGAAAGTGAAGCGCAAGGGCGTCAGTTTGTTTTTAGAAGTGGTGGGGACAATAACCATAAGCTTGAGTGTGTTTTGAAAAGTGCGGGGTACCCTTATGTAAGCTATTCAAGGTTTTTTAACATCCGCACCCACCCGACCCGTCAGGAGAGTCAATCTGCACCCACTCGACCCTCAATATGCACTGATTAACTACCCGAACCTGACCCGACAAAAAAAAACAAAAAAACAATGAGACGTATTTTTGCCGCAACGTGTGTCTGAAAACTAGGTGAAAATTGGCAGGCCTGCTGATCTGTTCACATGATGCGGAATTTTGGGGAGGCAGCATCAGCTAATAATGTGACGTGCAACAGGGGCGTGTAGAGTGATAGGCGTAGGCCTTATTATGCGTGGGCCTTCAGATGCAGCAGGTGTGTGATTTCCAAAACCATGGCGGGAGAACCGACTGCACTTTGGTTAGCTTGCATTTGCTTTGCTGTTGCTTAGAATGTTAGATTCTTGCGATAGATGTCTTCAGACAATAAAAAGTAATTTGGAAGGGAAATTGAAGAGAAGAGTTGCCCCCTGCGTTGGCCGTGATTCCCCTTTGAAAATCAGAGGTTCACAGGCTACTGTGGTCTTGGTCAGTGGCGCCACCAGCCGTAATCCTGTAGTCTACGCACTGTGCGTACAATTCATTCATGAAATCATTCAATACAACAATAAAAATAGCTTGTGTACTGTCTTAATTGAAACATGCTTCATGCACAAATGATAGCCTAGGGCAAAGAGAATGGACTCTCAACATAAGGATAGGCCTACATTAGAAGATGATGGTTGGTGTAAACTTTGTCACACGACGTGATAAGCAGTTCTGGCGCTTAAAAACGCAACGTTCCATTCAGTCATAAATCATTCAAACGTAGGCCTAGTGCTCGTCATGAAAAGAAAACAGCAGCTTAATATTTTTCAGGTGTTTAACAGTAAGCCTAGGCGCACTGTATCAGTTATGCCGTAGGCAGTGAGATTATTAGGCATTGCATCCTGTCACTCTGTTTGGAACATCGCAGTTCGGGTTGATAAGATTCAGTTAATGCGAGTATGGGTCGTCTCAAAGTTTGGGACAACCAAACAGCAGAGTAGGCAAAGCTAATCCTACTTGTTAGGTTACCAATAGCTGTCTTTTCTCTAGGCCTAGGCCTATCGGAAATCGCGACATAAGCTCATTGGTTTCTTTTTTTATTTTCTTTCTTGTTCGCGTGTTGGGTAGTGAAGCAATGCATTTAAATCAATGTACATCAGAGCCGATATGGCCAGCCCTGATCTGCTGCTCTGTAAGGTATTTCTGTCCCACCCAAATTAGCTGAACTACTTGCGAAGTAGCCTATTCATCACAGACATCACATGTATCACACGAGCGAGCTTTTTCTCAGCTTTTAAACGATGTTGGTGGTTAGTTGTTGTGGTAAACGGTTCGCGAGAAAAGTAGCCTAACTTTATGTAACCCACTCAAAGAAATAGCATTCATACAGGATTAGGTTATTTTTAGTACTACATCCAACTTCTTGATTTCTTTTGGTTAAGGTTTCCCTGCACATCATATTTGTCCAGTAGGTAGCAGTGGTGGCGCTGCATAGAGGGGAAACTACTATACTTTGTTAGAGAAGAAGACCCAGACGTGAACAGCAGAACGCTAGTAAGCTGAAGCTGAATTAGAGATTCCACACTGGTTAATAATCGCATTTAAGAGATAGTTACGAGTTTTCCCATCAAGCTTACATCTAAGTAAGAGACAACAGAGGAAAATATTCTAAGTTACTGAAAGGAATTTACTTTCTTTCATTCCTTTTCTCCGGTGAGTTTTATATGTGTTTCTCATGTGTTATTAGCAGACAGCGTGTTTAATGAGTTTAAGCATGTAAAGTTATCCCTTGTATGTATTTTTGCTGATAACTCAGTTGTTCGATATATATTGAGTGAAAATGTATTGATGAGATGTGTGTAAGCTAATAACCAATCAGAGATTGAACATTAGTTTGAATGATTTGAAGTACCATGCTATGTGAAAGTGTAACGTGTAACTGCGTGGTATGCTAGTTTCCTGTATGTAGTGAATGCAAATGTTCAAAAAATGAGAATAGCCACTACAGTTCATGAATGAGTTTTATTTCCAGATCTGGTAGAGAGTATAAAGAGAGTAATTGAATGTTGCCCTGCTATGCAGGTTGGTTTTTCTTGGATGCATGATTTAAGAAAAAGATTTCCTTTGGAAAATTCGCCATTGGACACGCGAGGCAGCAGAGCCGGAGGGCGGGAAGGATCATCTTGCCTGCATTACGAACTGCTGCTACTCACCAATTCATTCCATCAATCAGATAAGCTTAAGATTTCGACCTACTTTAAGAAAAAAAAAAATACTACCCGGGTAGATGGACTTTGGATTTATTATTTTGGGGTTTAAACAGAGCTCTGTGGTCATTTTATTTTCTATTTCTGTTTGATAACTGATGTAAATAAATGCCGGCTATATGTTCTGAGTTTTTATATTTCTCTCCTCTTTTGAAAAGTTCCTTAGAAAGGCAGCACTTTTATTACAATATTATTTTATTAATTTCTTGTTAGCGTTTTCAGTTGCTTTTGTGAATTGTGTCATCTTATATACTCATGGATACTGAACAAGAGTATGGTGTAAATTTGAAAATGGCTGTGTACGTTGAGGGTATTACCTCAACTGATACTGATGAACAGATAACCGAATTCTGTTCAGCTTTTGGGCCTGTGAACAAAGTTCTTAGGGTTAGACAGACAGGACAAGAGAATGGAGTTAAAGCTCTAGTTGAGTTTGAATCTGAGGAATCAGTCATAGACCTAGCTCCTAACCTCCCACAATATCTCCCTAGTGTTGGAGATCCAAACATTATGTGGTGTGTAGATAGGGCTTATAAAGTAGCTCCAACCCCTGAGAATTCCCTACCCCCAGTGAGATCGAGGCTCTTGGACTCAAGTAACAGCTCAAACTCTGATAGTGAGCCAGATTCTGATGACAGTAGAACCCCTTTAGTCCCTAAAGCACACACTAAATATCAACCAACCCACCATGCTTCCCCTACATTCACCACTAAAACAAGAAAACTGACAACACAGTCAGCTCAAATCAACCAAGAAACCTCAGATAATGACATATTCAATCCACCTGACGTTCAGAGGATCATTGTAGAGCACATTATTAAAAATGACAACTCCAATGCCTTAAACCAGGGATCTAAGCGACTTCGTCCTTTTTCAGGCAAACTTCCTAAACCTACAAATGAAGCTGACTTTCAGACATGGTCTCTTCATGTGGAGCTTATGATTCAGGACAAAACCCCTGTTGACATACAGCGACGTAAAATCCTAGAAAGCCTGCTTCCACCAGCCTCTGATTTAATCAGGCAGCTAGGCCCAGATGCAGCCCCTCGTAATTATGTGAAGCTCCTTGACTCAGCATATGGGTTAGTCGAGGATGGGGAAGAAATCTTTGCAAGGTTCCTTAGCACTCATCAAAACGCAGGAGAGAAAGCCTCAGAATATCTGCAGCGATTGCAGGTGCTAATCACTACAGCTATAAAGAGGGGTGGCATTGTGAAAGCAGATGCCAATAGACAGCTGTTGCGACAGTTTCGCCGTGGGTGTTGGGATCAGTCCCTTATTCTGGCACTGCAATTAGGCCTTAAAACAGAAAACCCACCCAATTTCTCTGATTTCCTACTTCAAGTTAGAACAGAGGAAGACAGGATAACTGCAAAGCAAGATCGCATGCAACGTCATTTAGGGAATACAAAGCCCAAATCCTCTTTGAATATGCAACTCGTGCATGAACCGCCTTTTTCTGATGATGCAAGCGCAAATGTCCTCCAGGCATACATTACAGAAACTGAAGCTTTACGGAAACAAGTCGCTGAACTAAAAATGCAACTTACCAAAAAGAAAGAGGCAAAAGTATGCTAACAAAATCCAGAATTCAGCTCAAGAAACCCCCTCAGCTAGAGTAGCCGAAATTCAAGCCCAACAAACATCGCCAAAACCCAGGCCAAGGGCTTGGTTCTGTTTCAAATGTGGCAATGATGGTCATCTAGCAAGACAGTGTGAAAATCCCCCAAATAAGCCGTTGGTGGATCAGAAATATAAGGAACTCAAAACAAGACAAACCGAATGGGATACCAGACATGGCCATTTAAACTGGACAGGGTCGCAGTAGAGGGACTGACTGCACCCAGAAGTAAAATGAAACGTCCCACACAAAACAAAGACACATCATCTGTGAAACACATTCTCCAGCTCAGTCATTGGATGTTGCTCTCCCAAGAGGGTTGATAGGACCAAAATGTACATCAACTGTTGTAGTTGAAGGAGTTCAGTGTGATTGCCTTCTAGATTCAGGTTCCCAGGTTAGCACTATTTCAAAGTCTTACCATGAGAGTCATCTTTCACATCAGCCCATTTTCCCCATTCAAGACCTATTAGACATAGAAGGTGCTGGTGGTCAGGAAGTACCTTATCTAGGCTATATCCAAGCTATCATAAACTTTCCAGAGAACATCATGGGAAAGCCTGTGAAGATTCAAACCCTAGCACTTGTCGTGCCTGACCACAGAACAAACATGGACGTTCCTTTGTTGATAGGCACTAACACATTGGACCCCCTGTATGAAAAGTGTGCACTTATTCAGGATGACCGGACCAACAGTCACTGTTCCCCACTTGTGAAACATTTATATCACAGATTCAAAATAAATCAACAAAATGGCAGAGTTGGGACTGTGAAGCTGCAAAGCAAAAAGAGTGTCATCATTCCTGCAGGTGAAAGAGTGGCTTTACCTGGATACGCAAGACATGTCCCAGTAGCAACCGATACACCCCTTGTAGTAGAGCCCCCTCAATCCAACTTACCTGCTGGACTCTTGTTCTGTAGCTACGTCATGACAAGCCCCCCATTTCCATCCTTCAAGATGCCTGTTTTGGTGAAAAATGAGACCGTACATGACATCAAAGTATCCGCAGGTCATAGCATTGCTGAGCTCTCTTTTTCTAAAGCTGTGTCATCCTTACCAGCTCATGACAACAAAGACACATTGAGTGAACCATCCCACCTTACTCCATCTTCCATAGCAACGCATAACCCATGCATGTGTCTGATTCGGTAAACTCACCTTTGACTTTGCAGCCTCTCCTCTGTCTGAAGAGTGGAAGGAGAGAATCACCAGGAAGTTAAATTCAATGTCAGATGTCTTTGTATTTAACGACCTTGATTTTGGTCATACCACTGAAATCAAACACAGGATACGCTTTGTCAGATCCATCTCCATTTAAACAGAGGCTGGACCGATCCATCCATCTGACTATGAGGCCGCCAGGCGCCATTTAAAAGAGCTTCAAGATGCTAACATCATAATTGAATCAGAAAGCCCCTTCGCTTCTCCAATTGTTGTGGTGAAGAAAAAGAACGGTGATATTAGGTTATCGTCGATTATCGAAAACTGAATAGACAAACCATCAAGGACGCATATGCTTTACCCAACATAGAAGAAGCCTTTTCAGCCTTGAACGGGTCCAAGTGGTTCTCTATTATGGATCTCAAGTCTGGCTACTATCAAGTAGAAATGGAGGAGGAGGACAAGTGCAAAACCGCTTTTTTAAATGACACCTATGGGGTTCTGGGAGTTTAACAGGATGCCACAGGGAGTTACGAATGCCCCCAGTACTTTTCAGAGAGTAATGGAGAAGTGCATGGGTGGAATGAATTTGAGAGAAGTCTTAGTCTTTCTTGACGATGTTATTGTTTTCTCGGCTACACTTGAAGAACATGAGGATCGATTACTCCGTGTTCTCCAGAGATTGAAGGAATTTGGCTTAAAGCTTTCACCTGAGAAATGTCAATTCTTCAGAACATCTGTGAAATACCTTGGTCATGTTGTGTCTGCTAATGGGGTGGAGACCGACCCAGCCAAGATAGCTGCTCTGACGACATGGCCTAGGCCTAATAACATCAAAGAGCTTAAGTCTTTCCTTGGACTACTCCAAAATCGCAAGGCCTCTGAACGACTTAACAGCTGGCTATTTGCCACCAAAAAGGAAATCGGCCTCCTCACACAGCAGTTCAACACGTCTTTCAAGTGTAGATTTCAGAAGACCGTTTAATGAGAAATGGACATCAGCCTGCGAAGACGCATTCAAGACGCTCATTCAAAAGCTCACAACAGCTCCGATTCTTGGGTTTGCCGACCCGAAAAAGCCTTACGTTGTACATACAGACGCAAGCACTCATGGCCTTGGTGCGGCCTTATATCAAGAGCAGGAAGGCAAATTGAGAGTAATAGCCTATGCGAGCAGGGGACTCAACCGCTGTGAACGAAGATACCCTGCACACAAGCTCGAATATCTCTCTTTAAAGTGGGCTGTCACAGAGAAATTTTTTGATTATCTCTACGGCGCGAAATTCACTGTGGTGACAGACAACAACCCACTGACATATGTACTGACGTCTGCCAAGCTTGATGCTGCAGGCCACCGCTGGCTAGCTGCCCTTTCCAGCTTTGATTTGAACATCCAGTATAGAGCTGGGAGGAAAAACCAAGACGCAGACGGTCTCTCAAGGCAGCCACATCCTCAGGAGGAATACCAACCTGACTTCACTTCTCAGAATGAGGATAATCGCATCCAACGATTTCTTGCCCAGTTCCTACAAGATGGCAGAGGAACAGATTTCCCATCTGAGGCAGTGAAGGCAGTGTGTCAGAGGCACCAGTGCCTCTCAGCTGCCAGTACAGAGCCAGACTTCCAGACACCTGTACCAGTGGAATGTTTGGCAATTGAGGCCTCTGCCATACCTGTAGGATTCTGTCAAGCTGATGTACTTGGGTCATGTACGTTGCCGCAAATGTCACTTCAAGATTGGGCACGTGAGCAAAGACAAGATCCAGTCATCAGTAGAGTAATAGAGCTTGTCAAAGCAGGAAAGCGACTCTCATACAGATTGAGGCGTCAGGAAGACAGAGAGGTCCAGTTGATGTTGAGAATAATGGAACAGCTGGTCTTCTCTGATGAAGTCCTGTACCGAAAACGCATAAGCCAAGGTGAGCCTTTCCAACAGCTTGTCCTTCCAGCGAAATACAGACAGACAGCTCTAGAGAACCTTCATGATGCTGTCGGACACCTGGGTACTGACAGGACTTTGGACTTGGTTCGTGGCCGATTCTATTGGCCTCGTATGGCCATGGATGTGACTGAGAAAATCAGGACCTGTGAGAGATGTATACGGAGAAAGGCACGGGCTGAGAGAAGCGCTCCCTTGGTGAATATAAAAACAAGCCGTCCTTTAGAATTGGTCTGTATGGACTATCTTTCACTGGAGCCTGATGGAAAAGGAACAACGAACATCCTAGTCATTACAGACCATTTCACTAAATATGCAGTAGCAGTTCCAACAGCAGATCAAAAGTCAAGAACAGTGGCGAAAGCTCTATGGAATAACTTTTTCATTCATTATGGATTCCCCGAGCGGTTGCACAGCGACCAAGGTCGCGACTTTGAATCAGCCCTGATCAAAGACCTGTGTGCGCTACTTGGCATAAAGAAAACAAGGACAACACCTTACCACCCACGTGGAAATCCCGTGGAGCGTTTTAACAGAACACTTCTTGAGATGCTGGGTACACTGGAAGAAGGAGACAAAGTGAGGTGGAGGGATTTTGTGCAGCCCCTTGTCCATGCATATAATTGCACTAAAAATGATACTACTGGCTATTCCCCTTATCAACTGATGTTTGGTTGCCAGCCAAGACTCCCAGTAGACATAGCTTTTGGTCTGAGCCCTGAGGGAAGCAGTAAACTATCCCACTCTGAATACGTCAAGAAGCTGACGGAGAGTCTAACTGAAAGCTATCGACTGGCCACCGAACACAGTTTGAAGAATGCTTTGCAGAACAAACAGAGGTTTGACAGCAAAGTGAGAGAGTCCGCACTGGCAGCAGGAGACAGAGTCCTTGTGCGGAACGTCGGCATCAGAGGGAAGCATAAAATCGCTGATCGATGGAGTGAAACCATATACACTGTTGTTAGACAGATCCAAGACTCCCATGTCTATGTCGTTGTCCCGGAACACACAAGAGGACCTGAAAGGGTTTTACATAGAGACCTGCTTTTGCCATGTGGATTTCTCCCATCCGCTGTCAAGGAAGTACATCGCAATGAGCCAAAGTCTAGACAGAACCGTAATCACTCACCTCTTCCTGATGTTGATGGAGCTGAAGACGACGAAGAGCTGTCGGAAGAAGAGGATGAGGTTGAGTATTACTCCCTTTATGACCAACCTTCGACTTTGACTATTGCTGAACAGGACAGAGGGATTCTACAAGAAGAAACCAAACTCGCTGCAGAATCAGCTGAAAAGGACGCCCAGGTGGAAAATGAGTCTGTCCCTGCAAGTCCGGAAGCTAACCTGAGTTTGGATGTGTCAGCACTGAACCCTGCAGCTCCAGCATTTGAACCTGAGGCAAGTCAATTTCAATACTTACCTGCACCTGAGATTGCACAAGCTGAAGGAAATCCTCCTAATGTTCCTGCAACGGACCTGAGTGAGCATTGTAGTCCCAGACCTGAGCCAGAAAATGGATTGGAGATGACTGAGGACAGTGGAAATGTGGAAGAACACACAGAAATAGAAAAGGCTGAGGTTGTCTCTGAAGATGAGGTGGCGTTGAGAAGATCCTCTAGGGACAAAATAGCTCCCAAAAAGCTGACCTACCCAACTTTAGGGAACCCGTTAGTCACTGTTATGCACTCCATTTTAACTGGGTTAGACCAAGCTTTCTCCCAAACCCTTTCCCTTGACACTGTACCTTACATATGTCATCTAACACCCTTAGCATCTGAAATAGTGTAGTTTGTAACATGCAAGGATGCATGCAGATTAAGGAGGGGGATGTAACCCACTTAAAGAAATAGCATTAATACAGGATTAGGTTATTTTTAGTACTACATCCAACTTCTTGATTTCTTTTGGTTAAGTTTTCCCTGCACATCATATTTGTCCAGTAGGTGGCAGTTGTGGCGCTGCATAGAGGGGAAACTGCTATACTTTGTTAGAGAAGAAGACCCAGACAACGTGAACAGCAGAACGCTAGTAAGCTGAAGCTGAATTAGAGATTCCACACTGGTTAATAATCGCATTTAAGAGATAGTTACGAGTTTTCCCATCAAGCTTACGTCTAAGTAAGAGACAACAGAGGAAAATATTCTAAGTTACTGAAAGGAATTTACTTTCTTTCATTCCTTTTCTCTGGTGAGTTTTATATGTGTTTCTCATGTGTTATTAGCAGACAGCGTGTTTAATGAGTTTAAGCATGTAAAGTTATCCCTTGTATGTATTTTTGCTGATAACTCAGTTGTTCGATATATTGAGTGAAGATGTATTGATGAGATGTGTGTAAGCTAAAAACCAATCGGAGATTGAACATTAGTTTGAATGATTTGAAGTACCATGCTATGTGAAAGTGTAACGTGTAACTGCGTGGTATGCTAGTTTCCTGTATGTAGTGAATGCAAATGTTCAAAAAATGAGAATAGCTACTACAGTTCATGAATGAGTTTTATTTCCAGATCTGGAAGAGAGTATAAAGAGAGTAATTGAATGTTGCCCTGCTATGCAGGTTGGTTTTTCTTGGATGCATGATTTAAGAAAAAGATTTCCTTTGGAAAATTCGCCATTGGACACGAGGCAGCAGAGCGGAGGGCGGGGAAGGATCATCTTGCCTGCATTACGAACTGCTGCTACTCACCAATTCATTCCATCAATCAGATAAGCTTAAGATTTCGACCTACTTTAAGAAAAAAAAACATACTACCCGGGTAGAAGGACTTTGGATTTATTATTTTGGGGTTTAAACAGAGCTCTGTGGTCATTTTATTTTCTATTTCTGTTTGATAACTGATGTAAATAAATGCCGGCTATATGTTCTGAGTTTTTATATTTCTCTCCTCTTTTGAAAAGTTCCTTAGAAAGGCAGCACTTCACTTTTATAACAATAACTGCCCCTTACATTTAATTTAATCATAGCCTATTTTCTGCACCCGTCTCCCTACCCATTCATCTTGGCTTCGCGAACTTTCCCTCAACACATGACAAACCATATATCAGAATAAACAGCAGACCTTACCGAACACAAAGGTGTAATTAAAGTTTAAAGTTTTAATTAAAGTTTAAAGCACTCCCCTGTACAGTTAGCGATTCCAAAGTAATCCGGTTTTAAATTTGCAGCAATGTCTATATGCATGTCTCCAACTTTGGGGTTCACAATGTGTTTAAATTGTTCAATAGGCCTACATGATTTTATAACAGGCCAAATACAAAATAAATGTTACAAATATCGCCTAGATAGCCTATCTGTAAACATTACAATCAGAGGATATACATATAGGGCAGACCGATGCTCATGAGTTCATGCTTTGTTTTATCGCTGGATTTTAGGATAGCCTACTATGGCAACCGATTGCATTCCGAGCTACTCATTCCGTCAACTCTAGCAGGCATTACATGACTGGAAGGTCGGGTGGGTGCGGATGTTAAAAAACCTTAACCACACAACACTCGATCCACATATATCTAGGCAGGTGTGCATGCTGTGAGGATGTCATTGTGCGCGCCTATCGCATTGTTTAGACTCGATGATTTCAGTATGTGGGAATTTTTTCGGTGGCAATTGGTTTGCACATTTTTAGAAGTGGTGGGGACAAAATTCAAATTATAAATAGTGGTCCTCAGCAGGCAGATGGAGACTCTGGACCAATATTCATATCGGTCACGAGACGCTGCATCGAAGACACTATGGGAATGAGTCCCTTTAGGATAGGGCAGGGGTCGGCAACCTTTTTTGCCTGGAGAGCCACTTTTACCAAATTTATTTTTTTTTAATCTCAGAAGAGCCACATAAAGACGGTTACAAGAAAAAGTTTGGATATTTAACATAGGCCTACAGTTACTTTCATTCAACAGGATTTTTAAATACATTTTCTACTAGTTTTAAAAGTAATGTGCAAGTAACTTGAAATGTAAAGTGGAATGACAGAAGTATAGGCCCAATTAGGCTTCCCATGTAGGCTAAACACCACCCCCTATTTCCCCAGTGTCCTTAGGTATGCAAAGTAACATCATAGTTTACAACACAACACTCAATTTTCATTGACATGCCATTGGCAAAAAATTGAACATTAAGCCTACCAGAGATTAGATTTGGTGATGGCCTTGGAGTCTGGCTGGCTCATATTCAGTGAGGTGAAGTTTCATGCAAGAATTGAGGCCGTCATCATTTAAGGGCAACTCCATGCAAAACTGTCATATATCCATAACGCCAACTAAATAGCCTACCATGGCATTGTGTTGGCGTTATGGATGTGACAGTTTTGCACGGAATTGCCCTTAAACGTGAGCGCAGGTTTGTCTTTAAATTTTTCATATGTGAGAAAGATTTCTCACATGCAAATGGAATAGGGTTAACACAGCAATACTAACTAGTGTGCGATATATAACGGGCAGTTCATTTTGTGTTTTCGGAATCAGTCTTCGGATGGAAACTTTCCCATTTCAGCCCGCTTGTGTTCGTGCTCGTAAGCTGTGGTCGCTGACGTTTCCTTTTTGACATTTTCCTTATCTAGCCTACAGCAGGCGCACACATCAACAATAACAATTAAAGACAAGTGTTCTCGTTGACTGAAATGGAGGGAAATCTGTGATTTTGTTTGATATTGACATGGCAACGAACCGCGAATGTAACAATATTGTGCAGGCTACGGTTACGGAGTCAAGTGAGGTGGGAAGTTATATAAATTACTCAGATAGAACTACGAACTAAAATAAAATACATTTTAATTAAATAGGCCTACTCATTATTATTTTCAAAAGCTGAGCCGCATCAGAGGGATCAAAGAGCCACATGCGGCTCCGGAGCCGCGGGTTGCCGACCCCTGGAATAGGGTTTCTCAACAGGGGCTTTTATGGTTTTCACATATTTTTGGTGCAAAATCCAGTGGAATCCTGTGGAAACTAGATGGCAGAAGTGTGTAGGCCAATCGGCCCACCATTTTTTTCTACTTCGCCACTACAGATGTTTGACAGGTATAATATTTCGAAACGCCATGTTATTTCCCATAGACATTTGACGCCCGGAAGTTGGGTGGACACGGCTGTTTCAGAGGTGGGTCTTATTCCGGAGAGGTCTATAAGTATACGTGACATGCCTGCGTACTTCCTCTTGATTCATTTAGCGCGACTGATACACTTCACTGTGTATGCTGGTAAGCTGTAACGCTAGACTTATCGCTCACTGCTTTAACGTTCCACCGCTCGCAAGAGAGCCCAGACGGTAGCGAGTTATAGCCTATATCTGTATTTAATTGTTTGTCTTTTATTCTGCACTGCAATGGCATCGAAGGGAAAGAGACGAACCACACCGAAGATAACGTGCCAGTGTGGCACCATCATTTCGACCCCAGACATGCACGACATGTGCGTGAGATGCTTGGGTCTTGTACACGCGGTACTAGCACTCTCGTCA
The DNA here is from genome assembly GCF_017589495.1 of Alosa alosa. Classification (NCBI taxonomy): domain Eukaryota; kingdom Metazoa; phylum Chordata; class Actinopteri; order Clupeiformes; family Clupeidae; genus Alosa; species Alosa alosa. The sequence goes on from NC_063204.1 coordinate 28,916,407, forward strand.
GAGGCGGACTGCCCACACTGCGGTATCCTGACTGGGAAAGCTCTTTGGGACCGGAGAGCAATGTTTCATTCGGAGCAAAAGCCTCCTGTGTCACAAGAGCAAACCACGAGGCTAAAAGCGGAATTCTAGGAGGTGCTCAACCGAGCAGCCTCCTTTTTGGACCTGGTTTGGCCAGAGACAGCCCCGCCGGCTCCATCTTGGATGGATGACCGTTTTCCTAGAGAAGAAGCAGGCTGAGGCAGAAGCCAAAGCCCCCCTTTTTCCCCGGGGTACATCAAGAACTGAGACGTTCATGGGAAACATCGCCTCGCTGGAAACCGAATCCCCTCCTGCCATCAAAGCCGGTAGAGCTACAGTGGGCATCGCTTTCAAATGGCCACTTCAGTCGCGCATAACGAGGCGTGAAGCTGCGTGAAGCTTTAGTACCACTTTCAGCCACTGTGCGTCGCTCTGCCACTGTACATCGCTCTGCCTGCCGCCCCTTCTGAAAAAGCAGGAGGCTACCATTAAACATAATTGTTGCCGAGAGGAATCCCACCCTACGAATTCAATAACAAAATTCAGTCAGGACCACTTTAGTCAAAATAGTTTATTGATATGTAATTAAGTTACATTTGGCGGTAAGACTCTGTTCTGGGACCTCCCTACCCTTCCGTGTGCCAACACAGAAAGCCTAAGGCAGGGAGAGCAGCAAAGTAGATCCCCCATAAGGAATACAGAACAGAGCAAGCATCAATGACAACAACATTGAATAAGACAATAACCAATCAGGTGGAGTTGGGGGTGGAGGTGGGTAGCAGAGTGGCTTGCAAAGGGAACGGCAATCCCAGCCATGTTAGAGCAGCTTAAAAGTAGGGCCTACATGCCTCTCAGCCAATGACGAGCTAAGGGTACTCTCAGCTGACAGGCCAGCTGATCAACCAGCTGAGCTGCCAGCTGACAGCTTGGCTTGACTCTGTGGCCTGCCAGAACTAACGCTGTGCTCAATTAAATCATGCATAATTAAACATTACCTCGATTTAGGCTACTTGGGTATGGCTTAAGGCTTGACTACACGGTGGTAACGAAAATCGAAATAGAAATTTGCTGTCTACATTATTGTCAGTGTTGGGGGTAACACAACTACGCAAATCAAAACAGTGGTGTGATAATTTAGCCAGTAGAGAAATAACTGTTCAGAATAAATCTGTAGCCTTGGGTAGGCTTCTGCAGAAAACAATGTTGGCGATTTAATACTATCTAGCGACGTTTTTAACAGGCTACGCTATAGAGGCTTAGACAACTATGACCCACGTTTTGGTTTTCGTAAATTAATTTGCCCTACTTCTTGACTGCAATGTAGTCAATTGACTGCTTGACATGTCATTTTTATTTTTCTGTACAATAAACAAATACATCTGCTTTATGCCGCAGAATTACATTCATATTTGGAACTTACATAGTCCAATGCATCGTTACACTATGTTAGTGTTTCCCAAAACCATAGTAGCAACGAACGTTTGCAACCACTATCGTAAAGTTGTGTAGTTACAACTACACCTCTCGACCTGTGGTAGAATGCTAGTAGTAGCATAGTTCCGGGGATCTTCATGTCAAAGACGTCACTGACGCCAGTTATTTGTTTGCACATTAATAATTATAAATATATTTAGATTTCTAATTGATATTTGCACTTCTAACCACCATACATCCATATTTTAAAATGCCCAAGGCAGAAAATACATAAATTAAAAGTCAATTTGCAGCCATGTGCACGTAAGTAAAAGTCACACACCTGCAGATAATAATAAGGTGGTGCGCACGCACTTTTTGACGAGTCAGTTGAGAATATGTAGTATTGATTTTCATGGAAGGGGGTTCTTTGTTAGTTTACGCAAACCAGGCCAAGAAGGCTGATAATGATTTTGATAATATGATCTGCACAAAAGATAAACTTAGGTAAACAACGATGTGAATATTGTTGTCAAAATCTTAACCCAGATTCAAACTTTTGGACAGGGGACTGATAACTGCTGTGCAACGGCGGCTGAAATCTGCCGGCCTTACGCAATGCGCCACATAATTATGTGCAGGTGCCCGTTCACGTCCTACTAAACGTCATTAACCACCTTAGTCCAGACTACTGAAGTTTGGAAACTATCATGGTCCAAACTTACAAAGTACTATGTAAGTACGATAGTTTTGGGAAACAGTCATAACTTACATGTTGGTTAGTTGAACGATGCATCCTGTTAGTAAAAAGCTAACCTCCGTAGTTGTACAGGAAACGCACCCCAGATCATCTTGTAGGCCATTAGCAATCTGTTTATTTTATTTTATGAAGCCTATACAGTAGATTACTTGCCACATTCTCACTTTCAATAGACAGATGCAATAGCCATTGGTCAAGTATTGAGTATAAAGCAATTAAGATAGTACAAAAAGTACTTCATACTATCATAAAAATTTTCGTTAAAAAGATAATAAATTGCTAGATGATTGGTAATCGGATTGGATCGGCAAGCTCCAGGGAACAATCAATACAACATCACTCACCTTGACAATTTGAGGTGGAAGATCAATCTAAAAAAGAGTGTCTTGACCCCCACCCGACACAGAATATATCATTATTGGGCATGTCAAACGCCTGTCTCACGCGTAGGCCTAATCTCCCTCAGGCATTGCCTCGAGGTGGCCACACAATATTTTCAGAGGCTCCTACTGTAGGTTTGCTAACAACGGCCTCGTCTGTAACACTGTTAGGCCTGCTGTATCTGCGCCCAGTCCAGCGGTGGTTCAATGCACACAAATTGCATCCGGTTATGGGACAAGCACAAACGCTTAACCCTTAGAACCCGATTGACGCAAAGGGCGTCAAAAAACACATCCTTTCTTCTCTGTTACATTGCTCCGGAACTGTTCATCGCAGCGAGATGAAACCTTTATTGCATGACAGAGCAGAAGTGGGGCTTTCCAAAGAGACTACACACTTGTCTGTACAATCAAGTATGAGAAATCATGAAATTAAATCAAATTGCATCATATTTACAGTCTATACTTCTCTGCATTCACCTGCTAAACACCACCCCCTATTTTCCCAGTGTCCTTTGCAAAGTAACATCATTAACAACACACTCAATTTTCGTTGACATGTCATTGGTGAAATTGAACATTAGGCCTACCAGAGATTAGATTTGGTGATGGCCTTGGAGTCTGGCTGGCTCATATTCAGTGAGGTGAAATGCAAGAATTGAGGCTGTCATCATTTAAGGGCAACTCCACGCAAAACTGTCATATATCCATAGCACCAACTAAACAGCCTACCATGGCATTGTGTTGGCGTTATGGATGTGACAGTTTTGCGCAGAATTGCCCTTAAACGTGAGCACAGGTTTGTCTTTATATTTTTGATATGTGAGAAAGATTTCTCACATGCAAGTGGAATAGGGTTAACACAGCAATACTAACTTGTTGCAGTGTGCGATAACGGGCAGTTAATTTTGCGTTTTCAGAATCAGTCTTCAGATGGAAACTTTCCCATTTCAGCCCGCTTGTGTTCGCGCTCGCAAGCTGTGGTTGCTGACGTTTCTTTTTTGACATTTTCCTTATCTAGCCTACAGCAAGTGCACACATCAACAATAACAATTAAAGTGTTCTCGTTGACTGGAATGGAGGGAAATCAGTGATTTTGTTTAATATTGACATGGCAACGAACCGTAGGCCTGTGTAATGTAGGCCTACCAATATTGTGCAGGCTACGGTTATGGAGTCAAGTGAGGTGGAAAGTTATATAAATTAGGCTACTCAGATAGAGCTACAATATTACATTTTGAAAATGAACAAACTAAAATAAAATACATTTTAATTAACTACTTATTAATTATTTTCAAAAGCTGAGCCGCATTAGAGGGATCAAAGAGCCGCATGCAGCTCCGGAGCCGCGGGTTGCCGACCCCTGGCCTAGAAAAACAATATATAATATGTGTGTTGCTCTTACAATGACCAGAATAAATCCTTATGAATAAAGGTAGTGAAAATGCCCTAAAAACAGCTTAGGGTTCTAAGAGTTAACTGTGACAATCAATCTAGTACAGGCGCTGGAGCCGTGGCGGGACAAGAGAGTTCATCTCAAAAGTGCACGCGTGGGTCAAATTTCTGCACACATTGTAATTACCACGGACGCATCCTAGGGCTGGGGTGCGGTGTGTCAAAGGCGGATGGTCAGACATCCAGAACATCCTGGAACTTCTGGCGGTCAAGCTTGCCCTGAATTACTTCCAGCAGATTATTGCGCACGTTTTGGTCCGTTCAGACATCGCAGCGGTAGCTTAAACCACCAGGGTGGTTCTTCGGTCGGCCTCCATGATGACAGTGACAAGGGAGACTATCTTGTGCATAGATATATATGGGTGGTTGACGTGACGCTCAATTTTTGTGTTCCCAGTGACAAATATAACTAAAATTTGATAATATTTCATTAAAATTCATTTTTTAATATGCAGTTCATTCTTCTACATCCAATCCATCTGCAAACAATGAGTATCGTTCTTCAACTGTGCAAATATTCTGTTTTGAACATGGCATTTGTCCACCGGTGCAACTGTCCTCGTAGTATTACTTATCTTAAAACGATTGTAATTTAATGAAAAATTAATCTAAATACATTCAAATACTTGAATGCATGTCATACGAGTGTTTACTTAATGAATCTAGAGGTTATAAGTGTTAAGGTTCCTCTGTAGAGTTATTATGACACATTACATTTTGTCCATAAAACTGGTGTCCTTCTGGAGCAACATACATTATGTGGATATAAAACAGACATTAATGTGACCACCCCATTACTGAGGCGGTCCTTCCAGAATTAGGAAAGGACAGAAGACATCACTGGAGCAGATGGACTGCACACAAGGTCAATTCTGTCTCAAATATTTTCATAATATTACTATTTCCGTGCAGTGTTGGAACTGGTCGTCTTAAGGTAGTCCTTTGGTACAACGCAATTTAAGTATTGATCTGAATATTTTTATCAATTTACATTGATTGATCATTGAAAATAATGTAAACCTTAACACTGTTACTCAGGATGAAGAATGTCTCTCATATAGCTAGGCCGCAAACTAGCATTGATTTCGAAAATGTCCACTGGTGCAATGCACTGTCCTATAGTACAACATGAAGTCAGTTTAATTTATTTTTTTCCTTTACTCCTATCATAATGAACCTTACCATAGTGAAAGCAAAAAATGAATGGAGGTTAATGGACGGCCGCATTTGGATGGCCCGTCAACTAAAACCTTCCTTCCCTGTTTTGTTAAAGCTAGTTTGATTTCCATGTTGAAAGTGAGAGACTGAGATGACCACCAAGGAAAGGTCCAGGAAGTTTAGGGAGAGGCTGATAACCCTCTCAGTACGGCTTTAAAAAACAAAACACTACCTGCATGACTACATCATGCATCATCAAACATCAGTCATGCCATAGACAACAACAAACAGGCTATTGGGATATTTCTGGATCTATCGAAAGTATTCAATACCATTGATTCCAATGTTTTACTTATCAAACTGCAGCATTATGGGATCAGAGGCACAGCATGGAGATGGTTCAAAACTACCCTAAGAATAGAGAGCAGTTCGTACTTATAAATGACCATAAATCAGTTCAGAAAACTATTACTCTTGGGGTCCCCCAGGGATCCATACTCGGGCCTCTTATGTTCACCCTTTATATCAATGACCTAGAAGTCTCTGATGCCTTTCATAAAGTGTTATTTGCAGATGATGCCAACCTGATCCTGTCTCACAAAAATCTTCTTGACTTGCAGGAAACTGCAAACAAGGGGTTGTTGAAAGTGGACACTTGGTTTAAATGCAACACATTATCACTAAATATCATTAAAACAAACTATATTATATTTCGCTCCACAAAAAATACAAATAATGTGGAAAATACCTGTCTCTCTATTAATGGCCAAGCCACTCTTGAATTTCCCCTGGGGATCAATAAAGTATCCATCTATCTATCTATCTATCTATTGAAAGAGTAAAATGGGTCCCCGCTATAAGCATTTCTTGCTTCTTAGGGATCGCCCTTTCATGCTGCTTTTCGTGCTCTTGTATAGTCTTGCACTTTAGCATGAATAAATAAATAAAAAGTGACACACACACACACACTCTGCCCCACACACATACATACTCTACCTGCTGTCTTTAACCCACCACCACACACTCACACACACCCCCACACACCTTACCTGTTTTAACTCCACTACCACTCATACACACACAAACACATAAACACCCACACTCTCCTCCCTCTTTCTAACACAAACACACACACACACATCCTCCATCACACACAGACACACTCTCCTCCCTCTTTAACACAAAGACTCACACACACACTCTCCCTCACATACACACACATACACTATCGTCCCTCTCTTTAACACACTAACACTAGGGGTGGGCGATATATATCGTCTGCGATAATATCGTGATTGTTGTTTTAACAATGTGCAATTTGACAATATCGAGTATTTAAATTACTTATGGGGAAAAAACACTCGAAATCACGCATTTAAGACTCATACATTCCCAGGAGGTGTATGTGGGAGAAGCCCCTGGCTGCAGCAGAGCAAGTATCACGTGATCACTAGTGGGTCACAACATTGTCCCACGCACGCCTAATGTTTATTTTGTGCAGCGAGAGTAGCCTACTTGGGATTTTATGCGGCTACTTTTGTCAAGTTTTCCCTACACTGTATTATATGGAGAGAAAACATTAGCCTTTGAGTATTTTAATAGTCAGTTGTAAACAAAGAACTATTCTCAAGTAACTCTTTTGTAAATGGACTGAAGTTCGCTGTAAATATCTACGTTTACCGATTATGCTAACGTTAGGATCTCTATGGGATTTCTCATATACATTAGCCATAAGCTAACACATTCATTTCTATTCTGTAACTTGGAATGGTAGCCTCTTGGAAGGCTAGTGCTCATAAACAAAACATAGAAGGAAATAACTGAAATGTACTCTGTTGGTCTGCTTAGTTTTACAGTGAATCCTATGTAAACGTTTGAAAGGAACTTCAGCCTCAGACTTTCTCTTGGGAAACTGTTAGGCCGATTCATCTTCTCTAATGTAGCTGGCTAGACCATGTCATTGCCACACACCCAAGTGGGGGCAGAATTGGAAATGTGTCATAGAGTGACAATGCATTTGTTGATTTGGTTAAAAAGTCACAGGTTAGGTTATTGGTTATTATTGTAATGATGCTATTCATAAATAATTAGCGGTAAAGTAACTCAGACTTTATTTAACAAAATATTTTTTTAAAGGATATCGACTAATTATCGTTATCGTAAAAATCACAAAAAATATCGAGAAATTATTTTGTGTCCATATCGCCCACCCCTAACTAACACCACTCACTCTACTACACACACACACACACTCCTCCCTCTCTTACACACACACACACACACTGCTCTCTCTCTTACACACACACACACACACACTCTCCTCCCTCCCTTACACACACACTCTCCTCCCTCACACACAAACACACTATGCTGATGGGTTGTTCAATGAATTTGACCCAGTTATTTTATAGATGAATTCCAATCATGATTATGTGAAAGTATGGCTATCAGAAAAAAATATTTTACCTGTGTTGTACTAAAAATTTGACTGAATTTAAAATAATAATGGGCATACTAGTACTCTGTTGTCCAATGGTGCAACGGCATGTCCTGTGGTACAACAAATTTAATTGTGAGTGGAAAAGGTATTTTAATGAAAAATGTATGTAAAAAGTGTTGGATAGTATAATAATTACTATGCAGCTATAAGGATGAAATGAAGATTCCTTGGGTTTTATACTAAATATAATGAATGTAACCCAGACATCTGGGTGAAGTCTCTATGTGTACATCTTATAGTATATAAATAACATAATTCTGAATTTTTTGGGGGTATGTTTGATGTGGAAATATAGTTGGGGCAAACTAATATGCCTTGGGCTCATCTATCTTATCTTTCCAACATTCTCTGAATTAAATAATGACATTTTTTATTTTGTTGCACCGGTGGACGCATTTTAGGACTACCACACCAAAAAGTGAATAATATGCATTATTCACATATAATCATTTGACATATATTTTTTAATTATATTTTTTTTCACTTTGAATTTGAGTTCATGTCAACCACCCATATATATATAATAAACACTAGATGTCTTATGGCGGAGTCTCTAACGGCATCACCGGCGGCCATCTTGTCACAGGCAAGCTATCTGGTGGGCTCTGTGGTACCTGGTGTAAGGTATATCAACCCCCAGGCTATAACAATGACACCTTCAGGTCACTACCTGTCATTACAGTGCACTATTGAAACACAATGTTATGAGTTAGCGAGCTGACTGTGGCAAGATGGCTGCGAGGTGCGGACGTCGACCTCCATTGGCCAGCAGCGCGGACGAGACATCTAGCCTTTATTATATATATCTATGATCTTGTGGGCCCACACTCGACTCCACTCTATCTGGGCGATTCATCTCCCAGGTGAAACGAATTATGAAGCGGGCATGGTATCGGGAGGAGGTCTGGTCCCAGGGGAGTGGCGCCTGCCTTGTATAATAAAAATAAATAAATATATGTATGGCAGAGGTTCGGCCAAGCACAAGTGGACCTCTTCGCTTCGAAGGAAACGGCCCACTGTCCCCTATGGTCTTTCAATACGCAACAGAGATGCCCCTCTCGGAGTGGATGCATTAGCAAATCAGTGGCCGAGCATGTCTCTTTATGTCTTTCCCCCGATTTGCCTGATATAAGCAGTGCTGGACAGAATCAGAACCGAACGAATGTCAGTGCTGTTAGTAGATCCCCGGTGGGAGAGTCAAGCATGGTTTGCGGATCTGATATCGCTGACCAAAGGCTCCCCAGGGAAAAATCCTGTGTGCAGAGATTTACTAATGCAAGCCAGGGAAACGGTGTGGCACCCATCCCCGCAGCGTTGGAAACTGTGGGTCTGTCCCCTGAGAGGGAATACTTGTTAAACACAGGACTATCTCAAGCAGTTATAGATACAATTTCAAGGTCAGGGGCAATACCTACACGCTCCTTGTATGACATAAGTGCCGTGTATTTGAGAACTGGTGTAAGTAGCATGGTGAAGCCCCCACGCACTGCGGCGTGGAGGTGATATTAGAATTCCTTCAATTTAATCAGACGTCTGTGGGGAAACATGCGTTGGTTTCTAGGTTTATGAGGGATGTTAGAAGGCTGCGTCCAGCGGTGGCGTCACTGGCCCCGAGGTGGGATTTATTGTTGGTACTGCAAGCCCTGACTGGTTCGCCTTTTGAGCCTATACAGGAGATTTCTATGCGCATTGTGTCATTTTGGCGTTGATACTAGCCTTGATCTCGGCCAAGCGAGTGGGTGAGTTACATGCTATGTCGGTGCATCCGTCATGCATTAGCTTTGCGGAAAACGTACAATAGTCACTCTTCTCCCTAAGGCAGGTTTTCGTGCCCAGTCCTTTCATCTTCTACCACTAGGCAGAAGCTGGAGTTGACGTTGTTCTCTCCCCCGCCGTTTGATTCAGAGAAAGCAGAAAGATTGCACTGTCTGCACTAAGGATATATGTGTCGCGCACGCAAGCGTGGCGCTCCACTGATCAGTTATTTGTATGTTACGGAGGGAGACAGAAAGATGGTACGCTATCCAAGGAGCGCCTGTCCCACTGGATTGTGGACACCATACGGATGGCTTGTGAGAGTGCGGATAAGACCCCCACCTCGACGGTAAGGGCTCACTCGACTCGGGGCATGGCCACATCCTGGGTTTTCACGCGTGACATGTCACTGGAACCGCTTTGCGCAAGTGCTAGCTAGAATTCCCCTAGCAATATCGTACGTTTTTTATAATCTGGATGTATCGAAGGCTCCGCTTGCTCATAGTGTGCTCAGTGTGGCTTCGACAGGGATTTAGCTGGCTTGTTTTAGCCCATACAAAAGTAGTGGACTGTGTTGTTTCCGGAGAGAGGATGCGCACGGCGCGGTGCTACAACATTCCTATAGCGTCTTCGACGCAGCGTCTCGTGACCGATATGAAGGGGAACGTGTAGGTTACCGGGTAACTATGGTTTCCCGTATGAGGGAACGAGACGCTGCGCCGCTTAGCCGTGCGCTTCCATTTTTTTGGTCGCGCTGAAGCAATAATTGAGGAAGTACGCAGGCACGTCACGTATACTTATAGGCTAGCCATGAGGGCAGGTCTAGGGCGTGCGTGCCTGGAGCCAGGTGATTGGATCTTTGGTGTTATACAGCTTCAGTAGGTCGTTCTAAAGGGACTCATTCCCATAGCGTCTTCGACGCAGCGACTCGTCCCCTCATTCAGGGAACCGTGGTTAAGTATAAGTATATATACTCTTTTGATCCCGTGAGGGAAATTTGGTCTCTGTATTTATCCCAATCCGTGAATTAGTGAAACACACTCAGCACACAGTGAGGTGAAGCACACACTAATCCCGGCGCAGTGAACTGCCTGCAACAACAGCGGCGCTCTGGGAGCAGTGAGGGGTTAGGTGCCTGGCTCAAGGGCACTTCAGCCGCTTCCTACTGGTCAGGGTTTGAACCGGCAACCCTCCGGTTACAAGTCCGAAGCGCTAACCAGTAGGCCACGGCTGCCCCAAATACCCGGTTACCCGCTAACCTAGACGTTTCCCATCGCCATCCACACCCAATCACCACTCCACCCAATCAAATTCCTTAGGCCACCCAAACCCTCCTAATATTCCATCACCATCTCCACCCCATCACCCAATGAAACCCCCCATGATCTCCTCAATACCCATCACCATCCCCACGAAAGCACATGATGTTCCCTGCAAGAATGCAGAGACTGATGACTGCTGCCTTATTAGCCCAAGACCGTCAACAGACAGACAGTGTTTTACTAGCCTAAGATCTTTAGCACCAAAAAAGTGCAGGGCACCTCCACCCGCTTCCCTTCCCCGTTCAGAAGGATCTCTCAAGCAGCAACAACCTCTTAGTTGATATTATCAGCCAGCCCATAGCACGGAATGTGCAGTGGGAAATTCTGATGGCAGCAGCAGGGAGCAAATCACCTACTTTGATTGCCATATTGTTGTATGATATTTGCAGGGTCCCTGCAATAGAAATGGTACTGACAGTAGTTTTGAGAACAAGATCTATGATGAAAAAGAAGAATCAAGATCTATGATGAAAAAGAATCATAAATGATAAGACAAGTGCTCTCTTTGAGCAAGCACTTTCACAGATGTCAAGTCCACTATCAGATTCGGTTGAAGATTTATTGGATCATTTTAATTAAAAAAAGGCAAATATTATGGATGACATTGCTCCATTAAAATTCAAGAAAGTTAAGGACAAACAGGACCAAGTACCATGGAAGGTCCTGGATTTTCAGATCCTGTGTGATCTTGTGCTGCTGCGCCCATGGTATGCTCGCAACATTCCTTGATTATTACGCCGGAATGAGAGTATACTGTAGTTCCATGTCAAATCAGCCTAGAAAATCGCCTTTGTTTCATTTTCCGTTAGTGTTATTACACTTTCCAGAAAATTACCGGAAATCTTAGTCACTCAGAGAACAGCTGGATGAACTGGAGAAAGGTAAAAATTAATTGTTTAATCTAGACGTAAGACCAAAGTGTTCTCAGGGATGCCTTTTTGATTACTGCACTGAGTTACAAATTCTGAATCTTTAAATTATTCTACCTTGTGTCTTTTATTTTGCCTTTTTAATTATTCTTTATTTTTAAATGATTTTACCTTGTGTGTTTTATGTTTTCTTTTTTATATGATCTTCACTTTTTAAACTATTCTTTGACTATTGCCATTCTATGCTTTTAATTGCTATTACTGTTTGCTTTTGTTTATGTAAAGCACATTGAATGACCTCTGTGTATGAAATGCACTATTTAAATAAACTTGACTTGACTAGTCATGACAAACATTTCTGAAAAGATCAAATAAAGACCTAATTTAGGTGCTCTGGTCAGAGTAATTTAAAGGGACACCAGGCAACGTTTTCGTGTTAATTACTCATCTTCGTCGGTATATGGTTAAATGACTCATTACAGGGCGAATGAAGACTCTCTCGCCCGCTCCTACTGCCTGTAGGAAGAATATCCCGCTTGCAAGTTCAGTGTATCGTACCCGCCAACCGAAGCAGGATCAGTTTACATCCTGCATCCACAGCACAGAGGCAGGCTAACGAAATGCTAGCGATTGTTGCAAACGTGTGTATAATGGCAGAGCCGGCGAAGAAGCAGCGAAAATCCTTGATGGAAGATGCAAAGAAAAGCGAGGGGGAGTTTCGTAGAGAAAAAGCATCAGGCTTGCCTGGTGTTGCCTTTAAAGTTTTTACTCCTAAACATTTTGTTTTACATGCAGCCTGTTCATGTGTGAGTCGGTTTGTATTATTTGTGTTGATTAAACGAAAAAATACGGTCAAAAAATTCCTTGAAAATTGGCTTTGCCAGAGTGACGGTACACCTTTAAGGGTTAACCTTTCCAGCCATAGTCTTTCCAGGAGCTGCCTTATAATTACATCAATCATAACAGAGTTATTGAGCTTACACAGAATATTCCCTTTGAAATTACACTGCATTTCCCCATTATTAAGACAATGTGATCAATTGAATCAGACCAAGACCAAGTATAGTGAATTTCTCAGCTTATGGACAACATCTCCCAGCTCTATCTCTCTGGTGGCTGGCTTGCACACAGCCGGGCGGTGGACTTTTCATGCATTTTCTACCCTCTCTTCAACCAAGTCACAAAAACATAACCCTCGTCCATTTGAAAGGTTAAACCGTCAAATGAAATCATCCAAGATGAAATCAAACCCAAAGCCTTTTGACCTGGACAATGCTCCTGTAGGTAAAAAAAATTAAAAACATAAAGGTTTGTACATACACCCCTCACATCTGATCCCAGGTTGGTTCCATGAATTTATTTTAAAATTATTTTAGTCATCCAATGCCTGCCTTGACACTGAAAGATGTTTCTTCATCCTTGGGAAAAGAACCAAAGGCCAGCTTCCAGTAAGAAGGACACATACACACACACACGCACTCACCCACACACAAGTTCACACACACCTATTCAAACATACGCCGTCTGAAAAAGTACAGGTAAATAAACAGTAGAGCACAAAGTTAGGAAAAGAGCGGTAAAGCGGTTGAATTACACCCCGGGCGAGAGAATTGTGGCGTTTGGGTCCAAAGGGCAGAAAGCACACGTTCAATCAAAACTCTACTAGTAGTGAACTGATCAACCACAGACAGCTTCCCATTAATTACTGAACTAGATTACCAGGGACTTTATTCATCAGTACAACTATTTCTCTCCCTTTGCTCTTTAAAGCTTTTTAAAAAATGCATCGCCTTTCGCCTATCTTGCTCTGAGTATATAACATACACAGCAAATTCACGGGTGTTATATTTATGGTGTTATGACAAATAAACACTGTTGCAGTGATAGATGTTAAACTCTCAACACTTTTGGTGTAGATATGATACAAAAGCCAGTGTTAATTTGCGGCGTTCCGACTAATAAACACCAATTGGGTGTAACAAGTTCCATCCGGGATATTTTGCAAATTGCTCAAACCAAACTTCCAGCGCAGTCCGCCATTTCTCAAACCCCCCTGCAGGATAGCAGACTTCTCTTCAAGCTGTGGACAATTCTGTGTGGTAAGTTATTAAATTAATCTATTTTTGGCATTCGTTGGTAAAATATGTATATTAGACGTTGTGTTGCACTCTCAGACCTTCTTTATGAAACTGTAGACTTAGAAGTTGCTTTCCCGCCCGTTGTCAACGTACTGTATAGCTACCTTAGCATTGAGTGAGACATTGTCCAAACTTTTAGCTGATAACACTAAATTACATTATGTGTGTTTGACTTAGTGTGGTGTAATGTGTTGTCCTTGTTTTATTTATTTATTTGATTTTGCGATGTCTACCTACGTTTAATCTAATACATCTACATCACCATCCTTGTTGGTTAAGCTTACAGGCTGCTAACGTTATTAGCTGTAACGTTATGGTGTGCTAAACTAGGTAACGTTAGCTAACCAGTTACATTCATTCATTGAAATGACATTTACGTGGTCAGTCAGCTAACGTCAACGTTACCGACGTAGTTGCTAGTAGCTAAGATAGATAATTTAGCTAGCGAACAAAGTTACCTAAAATGAAGAATGTGATTGTTTGCCTTTTCCATCAACAGATATAACATTAAGTGGATACGATGATTGTCAGGATATGTGAGCCGCTTGGATAATGTTCATCATGGGGTAAGTTTGATAGTAACGTTACCAGAGCCCGTTTACGTTTATTAGACATTCTCTGATAGTACCATGCTAGCCTACTAGCGAGTAAGTCTCAGGTAGGCAAACGTTGTCGTACGACAACGAGGTGACAACATGATTTAAAGTGAAATGGTTGACTGAAGGGGATGATGTTAGCTGAAATTAGCTAACGTTACTGTCCTAGATGTGCAGCATAGTAGGCTACGTTTCACGACTGTCTCTACAAAAACAGAATGTGAGCGAGTATCTGCACAGCTCCTTAAAAGGGGGAAAAGACAGCCGGTTTTCATTTCCCAATTACGCCATCTGTTTGTTCATAAATGTAACTTTATGCAGAATCCATCCATCCATGCGGAAAGAACGACAACGACGTCCATTCATTTTTATGTTTGGGATCTATATAAAGGAAATTAAAATTTTCACATTAGTGTTTTGCATCGTATGGTATTTATATGTGTACAAACATTGACTTTTTTTAAATTGATAGTGTTTGTTGTAAATGCTTCTAGGCAAACAATATTGGAGTTGGGCAAAGAAATGTCAATGCTGATTTCTATGTAGTATGTGCTCTACCACAGTATATTTTGGATAATACTAATATATTTATTTATTTATCTTGTAGTCTGGGCAAAGTTCTCCATAAATGAAGACAAAACCTTGACAGTGACTGAGGAACGGAAGTGGATGCTGATGTGTTTCCAGATCTGGTTACCAAGGACATGTGCTTAGTCATCCATGATTCTGATGAAGGTATTTTGCTTGGTTTGGGGTTTTATACAGTTGCCTTGCAAAGGCACAGAAGAAATTGTGGAGCTTTTGTTTATTTTTGCAAATGTACATGAATGTGTTGCATTTTCCCTCTTTGCTAGAGTCGCCTATCCCTGAGATTTAATCTAGCCTAACGGATGTGTGTGTGTGTGTGTGTGTGATTGCTGACAAGGTTGTCAATTTCAACAGTGTTCTGCTTTTTGCCCCATTCTAAGTTGTACTGAGTGTTCTTTAATGTTTCAGGTTCTTCAAGACTTATGCCTTCTCGTTGGATCTGAAACATCTGCAAGACATCTGGAAAGATGGCCCTCATACAAACCCAAGCTGATAAAAGAAAGACCTGCACTACAAGCTACCAACACCATTGCTGCAACACCTATTGCAGTCTGCCAGGGACAAATGGACTTGTCTGTAGACAACTTACAAGGTAATTGTATGGAGTAATGGAGTTTAACATTTTAGTTGCCATTTTAGGAAATGACCAGTATTTCTGGATATTAATTTGAAGTTAAGTTGTCAAAATACCTTTTTTATGCATGACTGTTCAATCTGAATAATTAAATAGTTATTTTATGACTCTCCTCCAAACCCCATCCTAACCCTGGCTGGGACAGTGATATATCCACTTTACTCCTGCTGATGCACATCCTGTCACCTTTCATCTGGTAGAAAGATGAGGACTCGATTATAATCCTTTCTCTTATGTTTCCTCCAGTCATGCCAGAGTCTTGATGAGCACTTGAATGAAGATGAACATCGGCAGCCATATCTGCTAGCTTTGGGAACCTCCAAGCGAGCCATCAACAGTTTCTACATAGCCATGGATAAGAAGCCCATTCCATGCCAAGGAAACACCTCTCTGGCAACATTCGACAAGCTTTTCAAGGTTCATTTTGTTTTCAGTTTGAGTTGCAACAAATCTCTAAGCAACTTTTTTACATTCCTGCAGACCACCAAAGAGAGCCCAAAAGTAAAGGCATTGCAAGCAAAGTTGATGAATGATGTATAGGTGTTACGTTTATGGGACACTGCATGGCAATAACTGGTGCCAATAATTCTACAAAAACACAACATACATTTTATTCTGATAGATATGGAGACTGTTTATGTCGAGCATCTTTACGCTTTTGAGGTTTAAAGAACTTCATCATTTTTATATTGTTAAAAAAGATGATTTGCAGCATTATAAACCGTTTGAACTTTAGATATCATACAGCTGATTTGTCGTTTTATATAGTGCCTGACTGTTGCATTTTGTAATGAACTGAAGAATGTTTTGCTGTTTAATAAATAAATGTAGTACATTTTTACATTAAGTGCATCTGAATGTTGTTTTTTTATTCAGTTTAACAGCAATTCTAAAACCTATTGTGTATATAACTGTATACAACACCTCCTTTACTCTTCTAGAGATTAAAACAAGAAGCATTATTTGGCAATAAAGTAATAATATACATGCAATCATCACTATACTAGTGTCAGTTTAACACTGGGCTTAAGTTAAATAGCAACACTTTTGGGGTTGTTTTCAAGAAAGAATTAACAGTCCTCTGGTGTTAAAAATACTCCAACCTGGTGTTTCTGTGTAACTCTCTCAGTGTAAAATGGTAACACCTTGTTAGTGTTGTAACTTCTAACACTTACAGAAGTGTTAATTTAACACTTTTGTGGTGGTCCCCATATATACACCCATATAGTGTTAGATTTAAATCTATCAGTGTTAAAATTTCGATTTCAAATTTGCAATGGGGGGTTGAGAAGAATTAATTGGATGTTGCAGAGAGAGGCTTAAAGTGAGGACTGATTTATTCTGATGGTTTGATGGTTGACAGATGAGAGCCGGGCCAAAATGGATACGGACAACTTTCCCCTGCCACGTCGCAACATTTCATCAGACATCAGCCAGTAAGATGAAATGGAATTTGACTTAAAACTTTTTTTTTTATATGAAATGGAACTACTCCCGTAATTTGCATGGCCATCAAACTTCATTTTAAAATCATTGATCCATTCAGGTTGCCAGATTGTGTATGAAATACACCCTACACATACACGATCACTTAGTTTCAATTTCAACCGTTTTGTCATAGGCTAAAACCTGGCAACCCAAAACCCAAATAAGGAAGCGGGTGCCGACTGCGCAGCCTGAGTCTCGTCGTAAGCAAGTGGGCTAGTTGAATAGCCTACTCCAGAACTAGCTGTTGTGAAATTATTGGGAATTTAATTGATTAACACATCACATAAACTGTTATTGAGTGTTGTTGATACACTGAACTTGTGCCCTCGGAACCAAATCTGACAGCAAGCAGCTTTGGAGTTTTGGAAGTAGGCTGCAGGCAGGCAGCTGGTGGATACATAACTGGCATGCGTAAGGTAAAAGCAACGACCGAAATGCAGTGTTGAAACACGTGAATGAAACGTATTAAATATGCAAACACAGTTCCGGTATAAACACTGATTATGCTATTCTCTGTCTACTCCACCAGAGTTAGATGAGGATGCATCCCCTTCTTCACTGTGTGTGCAATAACCCAGTCAGACACCGTCAGCCTACCTTAGCATAATTCACTGGGAGTGGAATACATCAGTTAGCATAAAGCTAGTCTATAGACCCTTTCAACAATAAAAACAAAAACAATGCTTGAACGTTCTATTTGGTTCCCAATCTACTTCCTCTGTATTAAGATAACATATGAATGTTAAAACGGAAGCCTTGTGGGGCCAACTATGATGCTGATAATGGAACTCAATACATTGAGTATTGTATCTCTATGTCCAGAAAGGGACAACACAGTTTGTGTTGTTTCCTTTTTTTATTTGTTACACAATACGTGTTGAAAATAACACAACTTGCGTTGTTTTTTAAACACATCTCTGTGTCCATATAGGGACATCACATTCGTTTTAAGAATGTGAAGACATGAAGCAGAAATGGCCATACAATTGCCACTGCAGCAAGAACATGTCCAGTTCACAGGCAGAAGTAATTAAGATTGCACAATGAGTCCCTGTTGACTGGTGTTTGGTCAGGATTACATTAGAACATACACTGAGAGGCAATAATGAGCTCTTTCATGGGATGTGTCAACAGTGAAACAGCAAAGATATTTTACATATTATTAGTAGACATTGGCATAGAGACAGAGGAGTCTGAGAAAAATAGAGAGAGAAAGGCAGATTGTGTGTGTGTGTGATGGCTACCTGCAGGTGCATCCGGTCTGATGGTCACTTCAATAGTGATCTGAACAACATGCCCACTAGGACATAGCACAAAGATGATACTGCATAAACATAAACTCTTAATTATGAATGCCTCATTGAGTCTATTAACATATGTGAAGTGCATATGGTGGATTAAAATTATCTTTTTTCCAGTCTATTTGCAAAACCTTTTTTCTTTCTTTCATCACCTGCAGACTGCCCCCTCCTCTACACTCATGTCCTCCTCCTTTCCTCTCCTCTACATTCCTGTCCTCTCCTCCTTTCCTCTCTACTCGTGTCCTCTCCCCCTCTCCTATACTCCTGTCCTCTCCTCTCCCCCTCTCTCCTCTCCTCAGTATCTTGCCCTCTCTCCTTTCCTCTCCTCTACATTCCTGTCCTCTCCTCCTTTCCTCTCTACTCGTGTCCTCTCCCCTCTCCTTTCCTCTTCTCTCCATCGTGTCCATGTTTCCTGTTCTATGCTACCAATCTAGTTTCCTTTACCTTTTCTCGTATCATCTCTTCTTACTCTCTCTAAAGTTCTAAACATTGGTTGTTTGATAAGGTTTACAAACAAAGCACCTTTCCCATTATTTCAAATGAGCTATTGGGTAAAACCTGAGCAACTAACAGCAGGGGAGTTCTTTAATGACCATTCCCTGATCTTTTCATGTCTTACATTTCACTGGAAAAGAAGAAAACTCAATTAATTAATGTTGTGTTTGTTTAGGGATTTGCCAGTGCAAATGTCGCACGGTAAGGAGTTCAAACACAGAGCACTGTTCCAGCCAGAGCAAGCCCTCCAGCTAGACCCACTTAATACGGTAACTCCTGTTTAATAAACAAAACTCTCTCTCACACACACACACACACTCACTCAATCACATACACCCACAGACTATAAAAGAGTAAAACAAGGAACGGGTTTGAGACAATGTGCATAAAGACACACACTGATACCATAACAACACAAGCACATTAACATTGCTTTTACACGTGTGAGTACATACACAGGCATGCAAATATATGCATGAATATATGTACAGTATAACGCCTACAAGGCATACCCATGCTCACAGAGAGAGACCAAATATTTGCAAGCTTGTGAAAGAATACTCAAGCAAACATGAGCTCACTCATTAAGACACAGACAAAGAGATGTTCTGTCAATTACAGTCGCACACACACAGTCCTAGAACAGGATCTAACAGGACACACATGGACATACAAACGCACCTACTAGGACTTATCTACTCCTCCAGCTACCCCTCACCTGTGTTTGTTTGTGTTGGTTGCCAGTGATTTAATGGTGGAAAAAAGACAAAACAGAAATATTAGCCTGACATGGGAGAACAAGTTTGGTTTGGAGTCTATAGAGATAATGCAGTTTACTTGTGAGTTTTACCTGTGTGTTGCAGTTTGTTGGTGTGTGTGTGTGAGAGAGAGAAAGAGAGAGACAGATTGTGTGTGTGTGCGCACAACACATGCATGCCTGTGAGTGTGTGTCTCACACACAAACATTGAGTGAGACTGGAGTCAGCTGGTTGTGTTCTGCGGCAGCGGTGGTTCATGAATATTAATCAATGCTAATTATGAGCATTAGCGGCAGCTGGAGCTGCTCCACGTCCGCTAGCTGCTCAGCTCCGCTCGGGACCCTGCAGTGCCTATCTGCACTGGCCTCAAGTCAGCTCGCCAATGCACTGAACACACCCGCTCAAAGGTAACCAAACACGCTGAACACACCTGCTCAAAGGTAACCCAATGCACTGAACACACCTGCTCAAAAGTAACCCAACGCACTGAACACACCTGCTCAAAGGTAACCCCCCTCCCCGTCCAGAGCGTGCAAGGCCAGTGTCTATGTGATGTACCCAAACCTCAGTATGAAAATAATTGCACCACATATTCTGCTAACAGTGAGCCCAGTCAATCCAGACAATGTTTGTGTTCACATGAGACTGTTGCAGAGTCTGTGTGAGGGTTCTGGGTTGTGTGTTTTCAAGATTCATTAATTGTTACACTTCATTATCTCTGTAAAAAGACTCTCGCAGCAATGAATGATAAAAAGTACAATGTCTGTAATTTGATTTATACAGACAACTCTGTGGCTCCTTTAATGGAACATTCCTTAAATCAGTGGTTCTCAACCCCACACACACACACAATTTAAAAAAATAAAAATAAACTACACCCCTGGGTAGGCTATAGGCCACTCACACTCATGCTATATTGCTTAAATAAAAAAACGAGCCCATTTCTGTGCTGTTTTGGTTTCTTCTGGAATTATAAGAAAATGTCCCTATGAGCCTATTTTATTATTAAGCAGATTTAGCCCACTGTTAGAAGCAATAGGAGACTGGTTGGGTAAAAAAAAAAACGTAAAAATTGATGTAATTTGCATTGTACTGTCGGCACTTTTTCTTGCTATCCGCCATGTTCGTTTGTGTTGTTTTATTAAAGATGAAGACGTCACAGTGAATTGTGTACATTTTTACAACAACATTGAACATTGAACTGTTAAGCCGCAAACTTGGGTTATGTTTATCGGCCTTACTATAGAGATGACGATAGCTCGGGCTAGGGGACATGAGTCCGGGCGTGTGCAGGCCCGAACTGCACTGTATGACCACTGAGCATAGAACAGTAAAATGTAGCTGGGACGGTAGAGGGGTTAGAAACCCATGAATGAAAATAGCCTATTTATTTCAGGTAGCCTATTTTTGCACCAAAAATATGTGAAAACCATGAAAGTTTAAAATATTTTTTTTTTTTTTTAAAACTCTCACATTCCCAGCGCCCCCCTAGGTTGTACGAACGCCCCCCCAGGGGGCGGTACCGCCCCTGTTGAGAAACCCTACCTTAAATGAAAAGGACATATTCTTTGAAATATCCAAATAGTTCTATGAATAAAGAATTTGTCCTGTTATTATTTTCCTGTTGTTTTTTTTGGCTCCTTGGTAGCATTTTGTTCTCAGCCTCAATGTTTGGACTATGGAGTCATTGTGGTAATTGCTTTGTCCTATGTTTAATGTATGTGTGTGATTGTGTGTCTTCGCTATCTATCTACATAGACAGAATTCATTATTGAGTCCAAACATGAGATTCATTTTCAGGTTTGGCACAGTGCCTCATAATTACTCTAAGGAGTAAGTAATCAGTATACAGTATGTGTGTGTGTGCATTTGGTTTGGGGAGAGTGTGTGTGCAGCACGTCGGGAACCCTGTGTACAAGTGCAAACTAAAGATAAAATAACCAGTGAATCAGCTGGATTACCAGTGAGTTTGGAGTATTTGTCTTCATTGTGATTGTCGAGATAAGGTGATGGAATGATTTGTGTGTGTTTGTGTGTGTGAGAGAGAGAGAGAGATTTAGCATTGCATTTCTGTATGAGACAGCAATCATTCATTGAAATAATTGTTTGATCCAAATATTATGAGCACCCCAGGCTGTTTTGACTGTTTCTTTGGAAAAGAATAGATCTTAAAACTTGACAGAAGTATTTTTTCAGATGCTGTCATTCGGACAGTCTCCTTACAGCCAGAATGAAAGTTTAGCAGGAGAGGGAGAGGCTAACCCTTGTGTGTGTGTATGTGTTAGGTTTGTCATCATGAACGGCCTCCATGTCCTTTTGGGAGGAAGACAAGTCTGATTAATTTCCAGACCCCTCTATCCCGCATTATTTATTGCGTGTGTGAAAACAAGGCCGGAGACATTTCTTATCTTCTCTGTCACAAAATAGTAGTAGTAGTATAGAATAGAGTCGTATTGTCCTATAAGGATATTCTTTTTCACACACACCATTACATTCCATGCAGGATATACACAGCCTCATACATATAGCATATCACATATAACATAACTCACACCATACCCCCTAGTTTCTCTCCCTCCACAACATAAACACAAAAGAATAGGGGGG
Organism: Alosa alosa; assembly: GCF_017589495.1. Taxonomy (NCBI): domain Eukaryota; kingdom Metazoa; phylum Chordata; class Actinopteri; order Clupeiformes; family Clupeidae; genus Alosa; species Alosa alosa. The sequence goes on from NC_063204.1 coordinate 28,938,642, forward strand.
ATGGATGATTGTCACAGGAGTTTGTTTAGTGCAGTGATAGCTGAGGGTACATCTTCAAATTAAAATGATGGTGAATTGGGAAAGAAGAAAGAGAAACGAGGGAAGAAGACAGATAGGAGGAGTGTGAACCTTTCATCAGTATTCTTGAAGTCAGGCTGTTAAACTGTCTGACTGTGGAAATCAGTATGGGACACTTTTTAATTGCTGTACAGCAGGTGAGGGGTCTCCACCACACACACACACACACAATTACATGAACACACAAATAACTTCTGTTACACCTTAGAACACAAACTAACTTGCATACACACACTGCAGGGCCGACGGAAGGCATGGGCATTCTGGGCAATTATTGCCCAGGGCGCCAAACTACCAGGGGCGCCACAGCATGGCGAGCTATAGCAACATTGAAAACACATTGATTGTCAAATAATGACATAGGCGGTTTAAATAACAGTCATGAATGAGACGTTCAGAGCCTAGTACTGCAGAATACAGAAAAGTGCACAGGTTGAAGAGGCTTTTCTCCCGCATATGGGGGCTGATCTTCAGCCTGAAACGTCAGGTTGCCAGCAGTGGAACATAGTAGAGGGACGACAATGTAATAAGGTAAAATCTGAATCTCATCATGTCACCGAATCAGGGGAGCAATGAGCTTGTTTAACCGCAATAAGATGGTCCTACAGTATCACAGGGTGATATGAGACAGCGACACTCGAAGTGCGTTCCTAATGTCACATTTAAATGCACACCTAACAGACGGCATCATATTAAATAGATAGTCCGATTTCTGTATAATAGCCTTTAATAATAATATGTTTATGTTACGTAATTGCTTAATTGTAGGCCACCATTTTTTCCATGAGGCCTGGTCGCAATTGTCCCCCAATGGTCTTTTTTATTTTTCCGTACAGTAGCGCTGGAAAGTAGCAACGTTGAGCTGGTGGTGACATTGAAACCAGCCCCGATCTGCACGCTGCAGCCAGGGGCTTATGCGAAGGTAGCACACAGTTGAAAGTGGCACAGTCTATGAACATGGGGGCGACATATTCCTATTTCGCCCAGGGCGCAGAATTGCCTTTTGCCGGCCCTGACTGTTACACTTGCAGGGAGCCTGTAGGCGGTGAGGCCAAGATCTATGCACACTCTGCCACATGCATCGCACCCCCACACACACACACACACACACACACACACTCTCTCTCTGTTTCATGTCATTCTACAAACTCTTTATCCTGTTGCGAGCCATGGAAGCCTCTAGGTCACCTCGCGCTTCTGGGATTACACATTTCCCATGATGCCTTGCCCTTCGCCTGGCAGCTCTGCCAGCATGGTGCGTTGTCACGGCACTGCTGCTGCACTCTTCTCTCCTCGCTCGCAAGATTTGAATAAACACAAAATAAGATTGTTTTGTGTGTGTTTGTGTTTGTTGAACACACCCACATGACAGTACACATACATACACACACACTGGATAGCCACCAATGCAAAACCTCCTTAACCATTCACTGCCTAATCCCTTTGTCGAAGCATGTTAAGCATCATAATGTGACCGTTAAAGCATTAATGCTGTGGAGCGCCAGTGACTGAGGTTTCCAGGGAGAGGGTAACTAAGCCTCGCCGAGGTATTCACCACCGAAGGAGTTCCATTCAGGCGCCCGAGTCCCACTCACAGCAGCAACACACTGCGGCTAACGGGGAAGCATGCTCGCAACACGCTTTCCTACGCCCTGCGGGTAACATCATAAATCTCCACACAATGAGGGTGGGAGGCGGGAGTGTGTGTGAGAGTGTGTATGTGTGTGTTTATGGGCACATGTACGCACATGTACACAGGTACTCAGATTATGCCCCACTTCTTCCCCCTAGCCCCCACCCCCCCCCATTCCTCCTCAGGGACCAAAGAAGGTAGGCGGAGATGGTCGATGAATGTCAAACACTCTTGTTACGAGAGAGGGTAATTAGTATAAGATGTGAGGTGCAAGAGAGATTAGAAGTGTGTGTGTGTGTGTGTGTGCGTGCTCCCGTGCATGTGCAATAAGGGTCAAATTGGATAACGTTCAGAGCTTGCAATCTGCTTCAGCTGTCAAGATGTTAACTCTTTTGATCTCGCACCCTTTAGCTCTCGGGGGACAAGTCTCTTTTCGTCATTCTTGCTTTATCCTTTTCCATCTTTCCATCTATGGCTCATCCGGGTGGCACATTGGCAGAGTTCTGATATGGATTGTTGACCTCTGTTGTTTGCCTGATATTGTATCTTTTGGTGGATTCTTGCAGTAGAGGTGAAGGGTGCCTGACAGGCATTGTCATTCTCTACTCCTCCATGTTTTTATCTCTGTGTTTTTAATCTGTAGGATTTTTTATTTATTATTATTGGTGAACCGCTGCCTGCTTTGTTCATTTGTGGTGGCTGTTACAGGGTCACCTAGCAAATAGAGATGTCTTTGCATGATAGCCAAGAAGCCTAATATTCTTAACAAACATGCACAGGAGAGAGTGTGTGTATGTGTGTGTGTGTGTGTGTGTGTGTGTGTGCGTGCTCCGCATGTGCAATAAGGGTCAAATTGATAACGCTCAGAGCTTGCAATCTGCTTCAGCTGTCAAGATGTTAACTCTTTGATCTCGCACCCTTTAGCTCTCGGGGGACAAGTCTCTTTTCGTCATTCTTGCTTTATCCTTTTCCATCTTTCCATCTATGGCTCATCCGGGTGGCACATTGGCAGAGTTCTGATATGGATTGTTGACCTCTGTTGTTTGCCTGATATTGTATCTTTTGGTGGATTCTTGCAGTAGAGGTGAAGGGTGCCTGACAGGCATTGTCATTCTCTACTCCTCCATGTTTTTATCTCTGTGTTTTTAATCTGTAGGATTTTTTATTTATTATTATTGGTGAACCGCTGCCTGCTTTGTTCATTTGTGGTGGCTGTTACAGGGTCACCTAGCAAATAGAGATGTCTTTGCATGATAGCCAAGAAGCCTAATATTCTTAACAAACATGCACAGGAGAGAGTGTGTGTATGTGTGTGTGTGTGTGTGTGTGTGTGTGTGGCGTGTGTGCATGCGTGACCATCTACCAGCCCCTGAGAAATAAACGGTAAAGTTCACCAACCATGATTGATCATTATCTTGTGTCTGAAATCTACCGACCACTTTCATATTTTACCAGCATTTGGCTTGTGGCTGGTGCAAATTTCCATCCTTGACACACACATACACACAGACACACACACACACACACAGACACCACACACAAGATCCAATTACACCTCATAACTCTCTTCATGATGCAGTCCGATCAATAGTTCTGATCTGGTCGTGCCAAGTGAGAGTTGTTCTCTGTCCCCGCTTGCTCCGGAGAGGAATCAGAATAATACAACTTTGGCCAATTTGGCCGCTGAGTGCTCATAATCGATGGACCATCAGAGTCTTCTCTTCACCTGGGGAGTAGTCTTAGATGCAGGGGGTTGGGGTGGGGAATGACGTTCAACTCTGGAGTGGAGATGATGTTGAGGAAAGCCTTCCCAGATAGCAACTGGGCCACACCTACCACGTAATCTGGCAGATATGGCTCTACAGAAACCAACTGACGGAAATTCATCATAGCGAGAATGTTTCTGAAGATAAAAAAAAAAGTCAGAATATTCCAGGGCGCACATGCGCGAGTAGATATAAAGTTATAATCGCAAAATGCTTTTATGCAGCAAAGTTTTAGTCATAAAATGTATGTTTATGTTTATAAATGCTGCCCCCACTTTGTTTGTTTCCAGTTGTCAGTGCCTGGGCTGCCTACAGAGACAAGTCTTTTTGACAGTGTACTCACGGAATGGGCAGCTAGTGGATCATGAGAAGATGTTTGCTGAAAGTGACAAAAAAATGTTATGGGCTTGAAATTGTGTACGATTGCTGACAGCACCTTTAAATTCAGACACTTCTTATGAATGTAGCTGTAGTCAAACCAGACTATAGAAATGGGTCGTCCTGTTTATCTCCCCTCAGGGCCTATAATACACATAATAGCTGTAGTCTTGTGGCCCACATGGCTTTTTAAGGATTCTGAAGTGGCCTGGGCCCAATGGACTGTACCAGGGCCACCAAGGACTCTGCTGAGAGACACACTGAGTGCGGACCCCCTAATTTTGAATAAATAATTTTAAAATATACCGTACCATTGCTTACTGAACCTAGCCAAGATTGATCTGTACTTGCTTGTCAGGTAGGCAAGGGAGGAAAATCCACTTTTCGCAAAGAGATGTCGTTGCAAAAGGTAAAAAGCTTTGTTGCTTTTGCTGTCAATTGTGGCAAGTCTTCCTGACAAGAGTTCCAGAACTGGATGAGAGGTGTTAGCCAGAGGCATGTTCTGGGTGTAGCCCCGAATGTATGTTGCAAAGTTGGCTGGCATATTAAACCATTATTCTGATCGCGCATTGAAACCTTGAGATGAGATGGACCTATTTATCAAACATACAAGCAGGACACGGGTGTCCTCTCACTCTCCTTAATGCAGTAGATCTAACTTGAACTTGAATGTTTCTTTACCATAAAATAGCATTTGGAGCGTAGGCTACTTAGAGGGCACACGAGAGAGAGAGAGAGATAGAACCAGTTCCAGGGTTGGGCATGTCATTGTTTGCATTTCCTATTTGGTATAAGAAAGTTATAAGGCAACGAGGACAAGGAGGTGGTGGAGTTATGCTGTTCTTGTCATTCAGGTTGGTTATCAGCCTGCCCTGCACTCACTAGCCTAGGCTACAGTTTGGAACTGGCCAAACAGTGCTGGCCTACTGTATACTTACTTTGCTTTTGTGGAATCGAATTAGTGAGTCTTCAATGATTCGTTCTCCTTAAGCTAAGCATAACATAAACTATATGATGCATCTTGCTATTTTTAACAGCACTCTGATGGCTAGGCTATACTGTAGGCCTATAGTTTGTTTTTAATAGCAAACAGAAATGTCAAGATAGCAACAGGTTATTGTTACATCCTTTAATTGTCAAAATATTATTGTCCATATTATTCAATCAATGTGGCGCAAATGAGGCTAGAGTCTGTGGTAGGGATGTAACGATTACCGGTATAATGATAAACCGTGATAAAAATGTTGACGATAACAATTACCGTTTTCTTTTGAAATATCATAATTATCACGGTTGATTACCACGGTGTTGAAACCGTGTGTTTAATCCTTCCCAGCTTCATCCGAGCCTGCTTTTGACATACAGTAGGCACAATGAAGCAAAATTGGTACCCTACTGATTCTGTTGTCTAATTGATGGTTTTAACTGCTATTTGGATTAGGCTACAACTGATTTTAAAAGGCGGAACATTTTCACCGCAAAACTTGCACTGTATCATTTAGCCACTCTGCGTCTTTTTATGTTTGCATCCACATTAAATCCATTCCACTCACGTTATCAGAAGAACACAGTATCCTAAAGTTTTATTTCGAACACTTAATTTTGTCTCACTCAGGGTAGGAATTTCACGGTGGCCACGTCGTTGCCCCTTGCGTTGGCCGTGATGTCCTTTTGAAAATCAGAGGTTTACAGGCCACGGTGGCCTTGGTGCCCTTCTTTCAATATTCTGCTTTGCGTCCTACTAATAGCGATTTTTATTTAGCCTATGGCCTGTCAAAATATTCACAGCGCAAATTAATTTAGTCTTTTACGCAGTGGAGAAAGTGACAGCGCAAGAAAGAAAGTGTGTCTAAATTCACCCATTCTTCAGTTGAACTACTCGCGAAGTAGGCTACTCATCACACAGACATCACAAGTATCACATGAAAGAGCTTTTTCTCAGCTTTTAAACGATGTTAGCCGCGAATTGCTGTGGTGAACGGTTCGCGAGAAAAGTAAATAATATAATTAAATTTAATCATAAATTCTACTGAAGGTTTTGCGTCCATCTCCCTACCCATTCCTCTCGGTGCAATACTTCACGAACCTTTCGTTTAACACATGACAAACCATATATCAGAATAAACAGCAGACCTTACCGAACACAAATGTGTAAAGCAGTCCCCTGTACAGTTAGCCGTTCCAGACTAATCCGGTTTTGAATTTGCAGTACATTTTGACATGCATGGATGTCTCTAAATTTGGGCTTTAAGTTTTACAATGTGTTTAAATTGTTCCACATGATTTCATAACGGGCCAAATACAAAATAAATGTTACAAATATCGCCTAGATATCGGTAAATCAGAGGACAGCTGACTAAGAGTTTGTGAAAGTAGATCACAAAATGCTAAGCATGCATCTAGGCTATTTGGGTTTCTTAAAGCTGAACTGTGCTTAAATTGTTCAATACATGATTTCATAACAGGCCAAATATAAAATAAATGTTAAATATAGCCTAGATATCTGTAAATATTAGATTATCAGATGATTTGCAGTTCTATGTAATGTTTCATGTTTTGTAATGTTTCATACAGTGATGCAGGTCTACTGCAGTGAATAGGCTATACAACTTTGATAATTGTTATAGCCTACTACTGTATAGTTAACTTTGGCCTTTGTGCCCTCCACCAAATATGCCCAACTGAAGGCCAAGTGGCCTTGCCCCCAGAATGGTGAAATTCCAAGCCTGGTCTCACTCATTGGATCCAAATAACAGTAATAGCAACCTCCAAGTAATGTTAGGGTAAGCACATAGCCAATTAAACATGAAAAACTGAACGGGACACTTTTTGAAACTATTTCAGCTTGTGTAGGCCTATCAGTGCTTTCTGAACATATTGAACACATTTTTAAAAATACTGTGATAATACCGAAAACCGTGATAATTTTGGTCACTATAACCGTGAGGTTAAATTTTCATACCATTACATCCCTAGTCTGTGGATTCATCTATCAAAAATGAGCAACAAGGGCAGGGAATTATGAGAACCAATTAGACTCTATGGGCCTCTAAGTCCTGAATGTTTTAACTGCTAGCAACACTCCTGGTTGTAGCGGACATAGTTATTATGACCGCCGCGCAGCGAAGCGGTGGTCATATAGGTTTAGTCAGATTTTTTTTTTTTTTTCTTTTTCGCATGCCCAAATTTCCGTCAATGATTCCCGGGACACTGAAAGACCGGGGTACACGAAACTTGGTGGGCATGCAACCCCACATGGATAGCATGGAACCATCATTTTTCGTTTTGATCTGTAGCCCCCCCGCTGGACACAGTTTTCTGTTAATATCTTGAAAACCGTAGGGTTTAGGAGGACCATATTTTTTTGTATGTTGATCTCAAGGGGCCATGTCAACCCATTCCATAACCACTCATTTCATGTATAGCGCCACCTAGTTAAACACAAAAAGTAAAAATGAGGTGTAATTGAAGGTATCTGTGACCTAACATAGTCAAAACTGCACGAAAAATTGGAAGTGTAGGATCATTATGACACCCTCTGTATATGCGCCAAGTTTTGTGGAATTCCATTCATGGGGGCCACACAATAAATTAATTTATGTTACTATACACCAACTGGCCTGTAGGTGGCCGGAGACAGTTTTCTGTGAATATCTCGAGAACCGTAGGGCCTAGGAGGTCCACCTTTTTTATGTATGTTGGTCTTGCATGTCAACCCATCCATTACCACTTATTTCATGTATAGCGCCACCTAGTTAAAAATTAAAAAGCAAAAAATGAGGTGTTTTCATCACAATATCTCTGGCTGACAAGGTCAAAACTGCACGAAAATTAAAAGTGTAGGATCATTATGACACCCTCGAATGAATGCCAAGTTTTGAGTACTTTTCGTTCATGGGGGGCCTTACAATAAAATAATTTATGTGTACATTTAGTGACGACACCAACAAGGATTCCCGGACACTGAAAGACCGGGGTACACAAAACTTGGTGGGCATGTACCCCCACATGGATAGCATGGAACCGTCATTTTTCGTTTTGATCTGTAGCCCCCCTGCTGGACTGGACACCCCGAAAGGAGGGTATGGCAGACACAGTTCTCTGTGAATATCTTGAGAACTGTAGGGCCTAGGATGACCATTTTTTCCGTATGTTTGCCTCCAGGGGTCATGTTAACCCATTTCATGTGCACAAACAGATACACACACACACACACATACATTCACAGTAATCATATCATTATGACACATACTCACACAGTAGACATATGTACGCTTGCATGCACAGGCACATACTCAGGCACACACACAAGCACGCACACACACACACACACACACACACTCACACACATAACATAAACATAACACAAACCATCAAGAATTTCTCAGAATTATGAACAGGCAAGATGGAGGTGGGGTTGTATAAAATGAATTTTACATGTGAAATCTATGAACTAATCATGTTTTGGTACTTGTTGTCTAGCAGATACCAGTGAGAATTGAGTGTGGATAATGCAATTTAGTGAGACAGTTAGAATCATATAGGCCTTTCAGCGTGATTTCTTTTTGTGGAAAAAAATGTGCTGGACTGGGCGGCGGTCATATTTTGTACCGCTCTGCGGTACATCTAGTTTCTGTACATACTGGATAGATCAGTGAGCTCCTCTGTTACTGTTAAAGAAGCCCTATGCAACCATTTTAGCAAAAATGACCTTAATTATGCAGGTTGAGAGTCGTTTTGATGGTTCTACAACACTTTATGGGTCGTTTGGTGGGTGCTTCGTCTCCCCCTATTGCTTCTCCGTGGAAAAAACGAATATGCAACTTTCTGGACCCGGTCCGAAGAAAACCGGATGTGACTTAGTGGAAATATTCAATCGCGTCTTGAAATCGTAGTCAGATTGTAGTTTCAAAGAAGACTGCAAAACGGATGCCAACTTGGCTTTGTTGCTGTTGAAATTGTAAGTAGACTACCCCTGGGTGAACTTTGATGTGGTTTGATAGTCTCTTTAACAATGTGTTTGCTCGACCGTTTTATTGTGAGCATCTTTCTTGATGGCTAGCTCGTTAGCTAGTGGGGGTTTAGCATAGCAGTCACTTGCTACCGAAGCTGCAGGGGGAGCTGTGTCGTGAAAAATGCGAGCCCAAATCCAGCGAAAACCCAGAAACAGCGAAGGAATAACCAGACCTGCATAGTTCTTTAAAGGAGAAATCAGTTTTCACATACATCTCCATTTCTTGTGGTCACCGAATACTGTCGGTACAAAAACAATCCCAGTAAACTACAGCAAATCTACAGTCCAATCTACAGTAAATCTACAGTGCTACAGTCTGGGGGCATGTACTTGGGAGCTCACGGACGTGCCCCCAGAGTGTAGCGCTAATGGAGTGAGGATTGTCTCAAAATGATTTAAATACATATAAAAGTATATATATATACATATACATACATTTATAAATATCCAAATACAAAATACAAATATAAAAATGTGACATACAAATAAATAAACAAATTTATATAAATAAACGTGTCTTTGGAAATATATTTTCGAGATTTGAAAATAAATATGCTTGACTGTATGTGGAATCTGCATTTGTAAATCTCCTTTTTGCTTTTATGTCGATGACGTAATTTTGAGACATTCCTACTGCACACCATGATCCACAAATAAATACCACTAGATTTGAATGCGAAGACACCCTCTACTGAACAAACAGCAGATGGCAGTGTTGTACAACATGTCTGTTATCAACTAATAGCAACTGAATCTTTCCGACGCTGTTTTCCCTAGTTCAGTTCAGTCAAGTGGTCTATGACCAGCAGGATTAACGACATGGAAGACACTGGATTAAATGGATGGGTAAGTAATAACAACTAGCTAGAACGATTTATTATCGGTTTCGAGTGCCATTTTTAATTACATACTAACATAGAGATACAGAGGCTAGAATATTGTTTTTTTCTTTCTGCTAGATTACAAGCATATCTGAACTGACCACATTTCAGCCCTCTAGGTCACTTAATATGACCAGGTCTTGTGAAGCTGTGTGCAAAAGTAGATCAATATATTCAATTCATAGTAATTACAAAATTACTTCATCGACATAAAAGCAAAAAGGAGATTCACAAATGCAGATTCCACATACAAAGTCAAGTATATTTATTTTCAAATCTCGAAAATATATTTACAAAGACACGTTTATTTATATAAATTTGTTTATTTATATAAATTTGTTTATTTATTTGTATGTCACATTTTTATATTTGTATGAAAATATAGAAACATTCTAAATCATTTTTATACATCATATTGTTATGTAGCATAGTCATATTATACACCATTTGAAAGCTTGGACTCTTGGGAATCGTGACATACTGTACAATCCAAATGCAAACATGAAACATCAGATTGTTACCTTTCATTTGAGACCAAGATTATGTGTATACTCAAAGGGGTTCATATGCAGTAAGCATTTGATTGTCAGTATGCATTTTGGATACCCAAATGTCCTTCTTCTCTTTGTCTTCAGAAAGTTCTCGGCTCTGTCATACAGCTGGATGTTTTGTATAGTGGCCTTGCAAACAACTGATGAGTCAAAGTAACTCAAAGTAAATGTCTGAAAGATATGCCTGAAGACATTGTCACTGAACACTGAACTGAACTGGACAAATCATCCAAACATCAACCATCATAGCTATGCAGATGACACACAAATTTACTTAGCTCTGTCACCAAACGACTATGGTCCCCTTGAATCTATGTGTCAGTGTATACACAACAAACAAATCAACACCTGGATGTCTCAAAATTTTCTTCAGCTGAACAAAGAAAAAACTGATGTCATTATATTTGGTGAAAAGAAGGAAAGACTTAAGAGTTGCCACTCTCCTTGATACAAAAGGGTTGAAGGCAAAGGATACTGTTAAAAATCTTGGTGTATTACAGGAATCTAAATTTCAACAGCCACATGAAAGCGATAACTAAATCAGATTTTACCACCTCTAATATTGCCAAACTTTGAGGGCTGATGTCAAAACATGACTTAGAAAAACTCATTCATGCATTTATCTCCAGCAGGGTTGATTACTGCAATGGACTGTTCACAGGCCTTCCTAAAAAGACTATTAAACAGCTTCAGGTGATACAAAATGCAGCAGCTAGGATTCTAACAAAAACTAAAATAACTGGCGTCATTACTCCAATTCTTAAGCCCCTACACTGGCTTCCAGTAAGTCACAGAATTGACTTTAAAGCACTATTGCTTGTTCATAAATCAATAAATGGAGTAGGACCTAAATAGCTATCAGACATGCTTCAGCAGTACACACCTTCACGTCCTCTCAGGTCCCAGGTGAGAAACCTGTTAGTAAAACCTACTGTTAGAACTAACATGCAAGCTTTGCAAAGCAGCAAAGCAGCTTTTAGCTGCTTTGCAGCTCAGGTCTGGAACCAACTTTCGGATGACATCAAAAAGGCTAGCCTAGAAATCTAGACGCACCCTAGCGGCGGCAAATTAATTTGCTCAGCCTGTACGCCTAGTATCAAACCATAGGGATTTCTATTGGCTGACGCCGTGGACCTCATCCAATCACAGCCTATTTTGTTAGAGAGTCTTAAGGCGGGCTTAACAGGATAACGACAGTCCCAAGACGGTGAACAACAAGGAAGGTGGCTATGGCTTAACGAAGAGCGGTTGTTTGAATCGGCGTTGGCGGCCAACTTTGGAGAAGTTGGACTTGTGCTTTTCTTTGAAAGTTGAGCAGCACTTAAGTCATTCCTTTCAAGAAGGATGTATTTGCCATTTTGCCGAATCGGATACGGATATGGTCGTGAAGCTGGCCTATTGCATGCCTAGGCAGTTTGAAAGACAATTCTCTGCCCGCCCTTGGATTAAGCGAGGTGAATGGTTCGATGCCAGACTATACATTTCAATGATATAGGATGGCCCGCCAGGCTACAAAAAGGCCCCAACTGTAGCCAATTTTAAATCTAGACTTAAGACCAAACTGTTCTCAGATGCTTTCTGCTGACTGCGCTGAGTTACAAATTCTGAATTTGCCTCGAAAATTATTCTACCTGGTCTTTTATTACTTCTTTACTACTTTTGCCTGTTTTTTGCTTACTAATTTTTCTTTATTTATAAATGATTTTACCTTGTGCATTTTATGTTTTCTTTTTATGATGATCTTTACCTTTTGAAATATTCTTTGACTATATTGCCCTTCTATGCTTTTATTTGTTATTACTGTTTGTTTTTGTTTATGTAAAGCACATTGAATGACCTCTGTGTATGAAATGCGCTATATAAATAAACTTGACTTGACTTAACTAAAAGTTTCAGTCAGCACTGCGAAGTTTTGGGAAACAAGAAACTCGAACTTATACACATATGACCGCATCGGTTTACAGAAAAGTAGAGCTGCGTATTCTTTTCCTGAAGTGGCGCAGAGAGATGAGAATAGATGCGTTTGAAGAACTCTTCTTGACAAAATTGACAGCTTTCACAACAGTGTCTGTCCATGACATTTGACAGTTCACTAATTTATTTGGGAACTAGAGACTCTCTATGCAGCATCAAGTTCGTCTTCATATTATGGGAGACCACATCTTTAACAAGTGCAATTAGTCCACTTTTTAAGCCAACTATGGCTCTTGCGCCATCAGTGCCCATCACACATCGCACACATTTTGCCCAGGGTACTGTACGTCATTTTCCCTGAAGAAACCATCCATCACTTTGATAAATATCTGAACTTGTACTTTCAAGCAGCTGCATACAAAATAAAAATGGTTCCTGCATTTATTTTTGCTCAGCAAACCACACAAATGCCAAAGGTAAGTGTGGTTTGAAACATCCATATGTCTAATTGTACTGCAAAAGAATCTGCTAGCCTGCGTTTGTGAAATAGTTGTTCTTTCACATCAGATGTCACTTCATCAATACAGTGAGCAATGGTTTTAACTTTTTTTGTAACATACTCATGTTCACATAATGTGCAAAACATTTTTTTTGTTCCGAACGATCCTTAGTGCAATTGGCTAAGAGGCTTTTAAAGCTAAATCATCAACTTTAGATTTGACACATACTTGAACATATTCAACCATCCTTCTTTCAAGGGAGCATGAACTGTCTGTATGCAGCGCTCAATACTTGATGGGCTTGACATACACTGGTATTTCAACACCATCGGCACCCTTAAAGGTGAATACGAAGGGCAGATAATTATTTGAATATTTATATGTGTTCTCTCATCAACTGACCTGAGCTCTATTGAGATCCCTGCATGTATGGTGGGTTTGGGGTTTACTTTACATTTTGTATCTCTCCATAGCGTGTGTGCTTGTGAGTTGTTTACAGTAAATGGAAGCCCTGAAGTAACGAGAAAATGGAGCATCTAAATGATGTGGCTGCAAATTGTCGTTCCTTGGCGCATTTTCACTTTCCCTCATGTCCCTCTCTCTTTCCCTCTCTACCTCCCTCCCTCTATATTCCTTTTCTTTACCTCTCTCCCTTCCTGCCTCCATCCTTACCTTACAAACTAATTCCACCAAATCATGCATGAGAAACAGACAGCGTGTGATCGAGGCTGTGTGAAACCATAGCCCGTCAGTCACACTGATAACTGGACGTATACTTTTGGACTAATTGTTCCTGCAGGACAAAGTAATTAGCGACGATACAAAGGCTAACGAGAATCTAACGCTAGCCGAGGCCCATTATACCATGTGTGAGGTTGTTTGTGCTTTCTGATTATTAAATGTTATCACATTTGTTTTGTGCAGCAGGACAGTTTATATTAGAGCAAGGCAGAGAATGTGTGTGCACATGAATGTAAGTTTGTTTAAATTTCATTTTGTAACTTTTCGACCTTGTAATGTTCACATCCTAAGCTACATGCAAGATTGTTGGGTCAGAGGGTTTGTTTGAATGCACGTGGGTGTTGATGCGTGCCGTGTATGTGTCCTTGGATGTGTCGTGGATGGGATGAGCATTTGTGCATGTGAGACTTGTTCTTCAAATCTGCTTGGTCCAAGGTGCTTGGATGTGTATGTGTGTGTGAGTATCTGTTCTAGATGGAAAGTCTTTATGTGTGTGTCTCTGGGATTGTCTGCTGTGTGTGTACCTGTGTGTGTACCTGTGCGCGTGTGAGTGTGTGAAACTGAACTTCCCACTCCCACTCACTATATTGAACATAAAGAACGACTTGGTGCTGCACTGAGTGCAAGAAAGAGACTTCATTTGCTCACACGCATACACTCACCTTCCACATCTCTCCCTGATTATATATTGCGATGTCAGTAAAACAAACATAGTTTTTTTTTAACTCTGCCTGTATGTTGGGCTTTGCAACTTCAATGAATGTTCACCTTACCTGTTGTTTGCCTGTCTTCCGGCGTGCATGGGTGCAAACAGGGCAGGATGCATTTGGGCGGGGATTGCTCCCGTAAAGGAAGCGCTCATTTTAGACGGGTGTTTGAGACAATTTTTCTTTATTTGTTAATTCAGTAGGTCAGCGCGGTTTTATGACTTCATGAATGTTAAAGAGTAACTAAAAAATGTAATTTCGAGGAAATTACCAGTGCATGAAAATGCAAAACATACTGTATAGTAACATAAAATGCAAAACAAACTTTTATTTGGAAACAGTTGGCAGGAGTCATAGTTGATAACAACTCACAGTTGAAATGGCTGAACAGTTAAATAGTTGAGTAGTTTAAATAGTTAAATTATGTAATAGTGAATTATTGTAGTGAGGACATTTATATTGAAACAGTTGTGGGTGGAGGAAATAGTTGAACAGAATCTGTAGTCTTAAAAGAGCCAGATTGTATGCTTAAAGCCTGAGACAGAGTATATAGTTTAAAAGTTGACTGTAGATAGTGTAATGAATGTGCAATTTTTGCAAAATGTTAGTGTCTTAACCTCTTAAACTGTTCCTTTTAACTTCAAAATTAGAAATATGCAAACATTTTGACAAAAAAAATGATATTTAGAGGTAGCTCAATCATATGGAAGATTGCCTATGTCAGGGGTCGGCAACCCGCGGCTCTTTGATCTCTCTGATGCGGCTCAGCTTTTGAAATTAATTAATCACTTGACTCCGTAACCGTAGCTGCACAATATTGTTATATTCACGGTTCGTTGCCATGTCAATATCAAACAAAATCCCGATTTCCCTACAGTCAACGAGAACACTTTGTTGATGTGTGCGCTTGCTGTAGGAAAATGTCAAAAAGGAAACGTCAGCGACCACAGCTTGCGAGCGCGAACACAAGGCTGAAATGGAAAAGTTTCCATTCGAAGACTGATTCTGAAAACGTGAAATGATCTGCCCGTTATATATCACACACTGCAACGAGTTAGCAGGCTTGCTGTGTTAATCCTGTTCGGTTCCACTTGTATGTGAGAAATCTTACTCACATATGAAAAATATGAAGACAAACCGCTCACGTTTAAGGGCAATTCCGCGCAAAACTGTCACATCCATAACGCCAACACAATGCCATGGTATTTAGTTGGCGTTATGGATATGACAGTTTTGTGTGGAGTTGCCCTTAAATGCTGACAGCCTCAATTCTTGCATGAAACTTCACCTCACTGAATATGAGCCATCCAGACTCCAAGCCCATCACCAAATCTCTGGTAGGCTTAGCCTAATGTTCCATTTCGCCAATGACATGTCAACGAAAATTGAGTGTTGTGTTGTTAACTATGTTACTTTGCATACCAAGGGACACTGGAAAAATAGGGGGTGGTGTTTAGCCTACATGGTGTTATATTCTACATAACTTTTAAATGGTAATAAGGCTCAGGAGGCAGGAGTATGCTCGAACGTGTCTCTTTACTTAACTTCTCGCATAATCAAACAATGCATCCGGGTTACCCATCATGCCCAGATTAAACTACGGGGTGCATGGGGGACATTCATAACAAAACATGACATCTCCTCCCCCTTAGAATAGAAGTCCCCATAACCCAATTGCCACTAATCAAAATCATATATCACAAAATAATAAAATAACAGTGACATGGGGAGCATAAACGAATAAAAACTTTAACTTTTATAACAGACACCCAGACGTGCACACACACACACACAAACAGAACCTACGGGTGAGGGTAGACTGCCTCACCCGTGACGGCACCCCTGGGTATTATTCTGCCCCAGATGATTGGGTGTGCCGTGCTAAAGAGCTCACAAGTCCATACGTTTGGGAGCCCGTCGCTCCCTTTCTGGATACCGCCGCTCACGGGAAGGCCCCGGTACACTGCCTCTGGGGGACGCAGATAGTGGCACCGGGTGTGGGGTTGGCAACCCCATCGGCGCCTCTGGCAGAGGATCAAGTACAGCTTCCTCCGAAACAAGGGCACCACCAGGAGCTGCCACGGTGTCCACACCATCGTCTTCCTGGACCTCCCCACTGTCAACTATGGGAGGCGGTGTGGATGCTGGCGCTACACTCTGTAGGAGTTGGTCGACATGCCTCCTCCACATGCGACCATCAGCAGTCTGGAGGGTGTATAAGACAGAACCAGTCTGCGCCACAATGGTCGCTGGCACCCATTGTGGACCAGCACTGTAGTTTCTAGCTAGCACGTGGTCACCAGAAGAGAACTTCCTCTCCTTGGTCTGTTTGCGTTGCTGTACCTGCTTCTCTTGTTGTTTCTGAACAGTGTCTTTCACAGCAGCGGGCTTTAGCAGGTCAAAGTGAGTCCGTAGGTCCCTCTTGAACATCAGGGATGCCGGAGAGGCCCTGGTGGTAGCATGGGGAGTATTTCTGTAATTTAACAGAAATCGATGCAGCCTCAGATGAAATGACCCCTGCCCCTCAGAGATCTTCAGCGCGTGTTTTACGGTTTGGACAAACCTTTCGGCTAAGCCATTGGTAGCCGGATGAAAAGGTGCCGATTTGATGTGCTGCACACCATTCACTTGCAAGAAAGCAGACATTAATTCTGACACCAGCTGGGGCCCATTGTCAGAGACCAACTGCATAGGGCATCCGAAACGGCTGAACATTTCACCAATCTTCTCAATTGTTTTGACTGCTGTGGTGGATTTCATGACTGCCACCTCTGGCCATTTGCCATGGGCATCCACGACAACCAGTAGCATCTGCCCTTCCACCGATCCCGCAAAGTCCACGTGTACCCGCTGCCATGGTTCTTCTGGGAACTCCCAGGGGTGCAGTGGCGCTAAGTGGGGAATGTTCCGGGCCCTCTGGCATGCGTGGCAACTCTTTGCTACACTCTCTATTTCTCTGTCCACTCCTGGCCACCAAAAGAAACTCCTTGCCAATTCTTTCATGCGCACAATCCCACTATGGCCTGCATGTAATTGTTGCAGAACAGTCTTGCGTAGTGTTGGTGGAATGACCACCCTCCTCCCCGACAGCAAACATCCCGACTGTATTGTCAGTTCCGTTCTCCTTGACAGGTAAGGCTGAAAACCTAGAACATCACTGATGGAATGGCCCTTTGTCACCATATCCATGACCCCCGCCAGCACAGGATCAGTGCGCGTTGCCCGTTTCACCTGTGCAGCTGTGACAGGCGCACCCTCCACCTGGCTGAAGTAGAAGACCTCTTCACTGTTGGTTTCCGGTTTGATAACAGGTAGTGGAAGCCTGGATAGCCCGTCCGCATTTTGATGGCGGTCTGCTTTGCGATATTTGATCTCATACGAATGGGCCGATAACAGCATGGCCCAACGCTGCATTCGGCTCGCTGCCAATGACGGTATGCCTGAATGGGGCCCCAGGATTGTTGTGAGGGGCCTGTGATCAGTAAAAAGAGTGAACCGCCGCCCATACAGATATTGGTGGAAACGCCGGACTCCAAAGACAATGCTCAGAGCTTCTCTCTCTATCTGTGCATAATTAGCCTCCGCTTTGTTCAATGTTCGTGATGCAAAGGCAATAGGTCTCTCTTCCCCGTTAGGCAGTATGTGAGAAATGACCGCTCCCACTCCATAGGGAGAAGTGTCACAAGCGAGTTGTATGGGCAGAGAGGGGTCAAAGTGTGTGAGTGCCCCCGACTTCAACAATGTATCCTTAGCCTGCTGAAAGGCCTTCTGACATGCGTCACTCCAGTGCCAGGCTTTTCCTTTTCAGAGAAGGCTGTGCAAGGGCTTCAGTATGGTTGCTAAGTTGGGTATAAACCGGCCATAGAAGTTTAGTAACCCAAGGAACGAGCGTAGCTGAGCCACACTTTGGGGTGGTGGTGCGTCAGCAATGGCGCGGCTCTTGGATGGGGCAGTGTGCAATCCCCTAGCATCGATAACATGCCCCAGATATTCGACTGAGGGCTTGTAAAATTCGCATTTGTCCTTACGCACTCTAAGGCCGTAGTCCTGTAACCGCTGGAGGACTGCATCGAGGTTGCGCAAGTGTTCCCCATCAGTGGCTCCAGTGCAAAGGATGTCGTCTAGGTAGCATTGTACGCCAGGGAGACCGCGGAGGATTTGGTCCATAGCGCGCTGAAAATGGCCAGGGGCTGATGTGATGCCGAAAGGAAGCCGACAGTATCTGAACAGGCCTTTTTGTGTTGTTATAGTGAGAAATTCACGGGACTCATCTGCAAATAGGCCTGATTTAGATCTATTTTGCTAAACTTCTGGCCATGACTCAGTCCAGCAAAGAGATCATCGATGTGTGGGAGAGGATATTGTTCAGGAGCGAGCACCGGATTCAGCGTCACCTTGAAATCGCCACAGATATGGATGTCTCCGTTTCTTTTAGCCACAGGAACAATAGGCGTAGCCCACTCACTGATAGCAACTGGCTCCAGCACGCCACTGGTGACGAGGGCCTCCAGTTCAGCATCCACCTTCGAGCGTATGGCATACGGTACAGATCTGGCTTTAAGAAATTTTGGCCTCGCATCTGATTTGAGACTAAGCCTAACAGTGATGTCTTTCATGAGGCCTAGCTCACTTTTGAAAATGTCTTGATGCCTCTGTAAAACAGCCGTTAGCTCACTGGAGCTTGGGGACAGCATTTTCACGGTTTGCCAATTTAGTTTCAGGTTCTCTAACCAGACCCGGCCTAAGATGGAGGGACAGTTTCCCTTAGCCACATAGAGGGGGAGTGTCCCCACTTTGTTGTCGCTTTGCACAGTGACGTCAATCATACCAGCCATGGGCACTGGTTCACCGAGGTAAGTTCTAAATTTGGTGTCTGAGGGCCTTAAAGCCAAGTGCCCAAGGTGACCTTTTTAGAGATAATGGATGCTTTGGATCCAGTGTCAATCTGCATTTTTACGGGGTGTCCTTCTAGCAGGGGTCTTGCCCAATAGCCCTCATCATCTGCATCCACTTTATTTATTTTCAGAGTATGTACGCTCATCTCCGACTCTTCATCAGACTCACTAGACCGTTCATCTTGCCTTACTGTGTGAACAGGTCTTTTTTTCTTTTCTTTCCTGTAGTCCTGCCTGTTTTCAAACATTTTGTCATTATTCCCATTTCTGGTCGTTTTGCCAACATTTCTTTTACTTTGGCATGCCCGTGCCCCCATTCTGCCGCAACGGTAACATGGTCCCTGTGTGTTCGCTCTGTCTGAGCTGCTCATTGCATGCACTTTGGTGGTTGCGTGTAGCTGTTGAGCTTCTTTTGATGCCATTTCCATAGAAAGACTAATGCTGATGGCTTTGTCCAATGTTAAATTCTTTGTGGTGAGCAACCTCTTCTGTGCTGCTTCATCTTTGAGGCCGCACACTAGCCTGTCTCGCAATGTGTCGTTTAGAACGTTACGAACTTCGCAATGTTCTGCCAATTTTCTCAGTGCCGCCACAAACAAAGACACTGACTCTCCTTCTTCTTGGTCACGTTTATGAAACCTGAACCTCTCAGCGATTAATAATGGCTTTGGTGAAAAATGGTCTGACAAAACTTTTACTATTTCGTCGTATGTCTTTTCCCCAGGCTTTTTGGGTTGAAGCAAGTCACGTAATAGGTTGAAAGTTTTTGGTCCCATCACAGCTAGGAAAGTGGGCACAATTTTGGGATTAACAATGCCGTTGGCTTGGACAAAGTAATCAAAACGTTCGGAGTATGACATTTTCGTCAAAAGGGCCAATATTACCGATAACTGCCGCCATCATTGGTGTTGGTTCTCTTACTTCAGGTCTGCTCGTGTTAGCACTGGCACTGGGCTCCGTGAGCTGCTCAGCATTGGGTTGCTCTGGCTCCGGAGCACGGAATATTTCCTCCTCAGAAGACGAATTACACAACATAATCTAGCATCCTCCCCTCGTAATAGAAACCCCGGTGGTTGTCACATAAACGGCCGCGTAGATTAGTGATATCCTCGTCGCCACTTGTTATATTCTACATAACTTTTAAATGGTAATAAGGCTCAGGAGGCAGGAGTATGCTCGAATGTGTCTCTTTACTTAACTTCTCGCATAATCAAACAATGCATCCAGGTTACCCATCATGCCCAGATTAAACTACGGGGTGCATGGGGGACATTCATAACAAAACATGACACATGGGAAGCCTAAGGCCTATACTTCTGTCATTCCACTTTACATTTCAAGTTACTTGCACATTCAAACTAGTAGAAAATGTAGGCTATTTAAAAATCCTCTGTTGAATGAAAGTAACTGTACGTTAAATATCCAAACTTTTTCTTGTAACCGTCTTTATGTGGCTCTTCAGAGATTAAAAAAAATAATAAATTTGGTCAAAGTGGCTCTCCAGGCAAAAAAGGTTGCCGACCCCTGGCCTATGTTAAGCTGTGCTGCGTTATTGTGATATGCAAGTAATATTAAAAGTTGCTGCAAATGAACTTCATTTTATTGAAATCAGAGCAACACTGACATGACAACAATGACAACAATCTCAAAAAAGCACAAAGTTTTCAACAATCCCACATTTCTGATGCTCAGCAGCCAGTGTTGACTTTTTGCAGTCTGGATAGATCTGTCAGTGATCTTCCATTTTAATAGATGGCAGATTTGATCTAACTAATTCTGATATGGTGGAACCAATCAAATAAACTCAATCAATCAAATAAACACTTCTTGTTGTTGCCATGATTTTGCTCTTGGTACACAACACAACTGCAAGCAAAGCTGAGCAAGGAATGGTGAAGGTGCCTTTTCCACATACAGTTTTGTGGCACATATTTGGGGTTCTGTGGATACAATTGTTTGAATGTTTTAATGAAGACCAAAAAATGTGCTCTAAACCCAAACAATAACCAAGGTGATCATCAATAGAAATGTGTATGGATTCCACCAGGAAAGGTAAATCTGCTAACCGGGTCACGGATAGATTCATTTGGATTTAGGCTCTACAATAAAATAATCTGAGATATGTATCTAAAATACATATTTAGGAATATATGATGCATTAGATGCTTTTATGAAGATTGTTTTGGAATTTTACTAGCCAGTTACAATACCAATTCAAACTAGAATTACCGTTCCGAGGAACTGCAAGAGTGGGTTTGATCAGGGGCATGGAACTCGGCCTCATCCAAGGATTCCAACGGTAAATCGGACATACGGGTCAAAAGTTACATGCACACACCTTCATATACACAGGCAGCCCAGCCCAGCCCATTAGACATTGCCAGATGGCTTAGAACTCTTCCAGGTGCAAGCTTAAACAATTAGAGCTGTGATGTCATAATAAATTTTGACAGAACTACAGACCTCGTAAAAGTAGTACCTAAAATGACTCCATTCACTTCACTGGAAAATCGCGGTTGGTCTACATTAAAACCATAACGTTACTAACAATTTACATTTCGACTCCACATCGTTGTAACACCATACCAAGGGTCTTAAGAAGTGAGTCAATTTGGCTGATTACGTTTTTAACGCATTTCCACGCATTTTTAACGCTTGTCAGCTCAAAAAAAAGCAGTGGCTATTGCTAACGCATTCATTTTCAATGCTTAGGATCTTAGCTAACATTAATAGGTTTGTATATGTGCTAAGGCTTACTTGAACGTTCCCTATTGTGGCTTGTGGGGTAGAATCTAACTTTGACACGTTTAACATTACTGTTGTTTACTACTTTATGTAAATCACATGACTATAATAAACTGTAACTGAGAGCTAAGGTAATTCTGATTCAGTGTGATGAATGGCCATCACGTAAAGCATATGACAACAGCAAATAGCTAACGTTTACGTTAGCCTAACTTACATGTCGTTGACGTTGACCCGACACGTTCATAAGTTAGACCATAGCCTGATAAGGACGTCCATCAAACTAAAAGGGTTCCTTCTTCGATGTCTTCAAATTCGTTCGGATTCCGTGTGTATCCTGTGTATCTTTCGTGTTGCTATCCTGTTGCCTCTTCCCTGCTGTTCCGGCAACAAGGTTTCCGCTTTAATTTACGCCACATCCCAGAGAGTTGTGTTTTCCCAAGATGGCTTCCCGTCTGTATATGTGAGCGAGGCGTGAACGGTACTGTTTTTCTTTTAATAAACTGCCTGTAGACTTACACAGTTCTCAATGCTTCGGTTTACATGTAGATACCCTCATTATGCTACGGTGTAAGTGTGTTGCTATTTGGAGCCTTGGTAGCGATTTATTTTTACATCGTTGTTTGGTGGGTCAGGTGACGAGCCGTCGAATCACAGCACAGCACTCAGAATGCATTGCAACACACCGTCATGAAGGGACTCATCCTTAGGTCGGCTTTCAATTGCATTGATTTTTGACAATTGCATTGATTGTGGACTTCTCAATGTTATAATCTATACAACTGTACACATGACTAAGTTTGAATGGAGCTGTCTGGGCATAGAACTGGGCTGAATGGATTGGTAAAATACTTTTTTTTAATGACCTATATGAACATGGTTTGGCTTTAAAAAAAAGATGAGATTCGCGCTGTCTCATCTTTTTTTACATGACCTTTACAACTGGTGCTGGCAAGGCATTGAACTGGACTGAATGGATTTGGAAAATATATATATATATTTTTATATATATATATATATTTTTTTAATGACCTGTATCAACATGGATTGGCTTTAAAAAAATATCTTTTTTTACATTACCTTTAGAACTGGTGCTGGCAAGGCATTGAACTGGGCTTCATTCGAGGATTCCAACGGTACCTCATTCATGAAAATTGGACATACGGGTCAAAAGTTACATGCACACACCTTCATATACACAGACAGCCCAGCCCAGCCCATTAGAGCTCTGCCAGATGGCTCAGAACTCTGCCAGGTGCAAGCTTAAACAATTAGAGCTGTGATGTCACAATCGGAATTAGAATCCTTGAACATTCCGTCATTCATTTCAATGGGGCCCAAAAACGCAGAAAAACGGGAATACACATTTTTTTGTTTACACATTTAAACCATATTTGCACTTCGAATTTCGACTCCAAATTGTAGTAACTACATCTACGAAGTCTAAGGAAGATAACAAGTTAGTCTTTTCAAAGATTACGTCGATTTTATGAGAACGCCAGCCCTCAGAAAAGCAGTAACTATTCATTCACTTCCTTTTTTCTAGCTCGCAAAATCGCGGTTGTTCTGTTTACACATTAAAACCATTTTTACACTTCGAATTTCGCCTCCAAATTGTAGTAACTACATCTACGAAGTCTAAGGAAGATAACCATGTAGTCTGTTCAAAGATTACGTCGATTTTATGAAAACGCCAGCCCTCAGAAAAGCAGTAACTATTCATTCATTCACTTCCTTTTTTCTAGCTCGCAAAATCGTGGTTGTTCTGTTTACACATTAAAACCATATTTACACTTCGAATTTCGCCTCCAAATTGTAGTAACTACATCTATGAAGTCTAAGGAAGATAACCATGTAGTCTGTTCAAAGATAAAGATAAGAATAATATAAATTTTGACAGAACTACAGACCTCGTAAAAGTAGTACCTGAAATAGAGCTCTGCCAGGTGGATCAGAACTCTGCCAGGTGCAAGCTTAAACAATTAGAGCTGTGATGTCACAATTGGAATTAGAATCCTTGAACATTCCGCCATTCATTTCAATGGGGCCCAAAAACGCCGAAAAACGGGAATACCGCGAAAACGACAAGGGCCAGCGACACGAAAGTAACAAGCAAGTTACACCGGTTCGGGCCTGAATTTTTGGAGTTGGAACCGCGTCGATAGCTCAAACGGTCTAGGAGCAGTAGTTTGTACAAAAAGTGGGTGTATAGGAAGATAAGTAAACTTAAGAAGAACAATAGTGGGCTTGCTCCGCCATGCTGTGGTCTTGCTGTATCAAACCCACTAACTAGCTGTTTTTATGAAAATCATCAAACAGAAAATCATCTCAAAGTTTAAAGCTATTGAGCTACCAGTAATTATTATGTTACTGCCATAAAAATTGGCATGCTGTATTTTCTTATATAAAGGAACAATTTGAAGGGTTAAGAGCATGACAATTGGAGACTTTAAAAATAAGGACCACCCTAATGTTGATAGGCAGATTGTTTAATAAATGTTGATGGATAGATTAATGGGTGGATGAGGAATGGTTTGAAGAGGATGAATGGATAGAAAGTTGGATGGAATGTGCCTTATATCCTTGGAGAACGGAGAGACAGAGAAAGTTGGCCTAGTTGAGCAGAAAGCAGTTGATACAGGTGCAATCAGTTTAACTGGCTCTTTGATGGACCCTAGTTGAGCAGCTGGAAGTTGATACAGGTGCAAATCAAGTTCATTAGCCCATTGTGATGTCATACTGCCAATGCAAAGTCTATGGGGAAAAATAAGCTTGTTTTTTGTTAATATCTCAAAAGTATAAAGTTTACAAAAGTGAAAAATACATTCCTCAAGTGTCCTTTTCAAGACCTATGTTACAAAGTTTGAATGAAGTTTCTACGTTAAACGGTTGAAGCTGAATTAGACGCAGAAATTTGGTGGGAAGAAGAAGAAGAAGACTTCGGATAACAGAATAGTGCATTAAATACATTTTCATGCACTGTAAAAAGAAAAAAAGGAAGTTCTTCAGCTTGAGTTTCTACGCTTGAGTCTCTCCATCTGCTAGGACACTCATACTAATACATCCCGTAACACAGTGTGTGACCTATTGTCATCTTCCATTTACCATTTGTATAATCTGTGTAACGTTTGTAACCAGGGATGTAGTGGAGGCTGAACACAAGTAAACACAGTTTATCCTCCTCTGAAATTTCACAAATAGAGTTTATCCACCTCTCAAAATAATTTATTCACCAATTTCAACTTCTATCACTCAAAAATCATACACTCTAGGAACCATTTAATACCACTGATATTGTTATAAACATTGGACAATAGTCCACCTCACCGTAACCACAGAACTCATAATTTACCCATCTCTTATTTTACCACTACATCCCTGCTTTTAACGTTTACCATTTGTATTATCTGTATAACGTTCGTAAACCAGTTAACACTCAGTTACTTACATCACTTCCTGGTGCTCTGCCTTTCCTGCTGCTGTCCCATTGTGGAAGCGCTCTTCATGCTGGAACAGTGTTTTACAACATCCCACAAGAGGAGGGAGAGGGGCATTTGCTCTGTCCGTTTTGACATGATGTTATTATTATGTAGTTTGGTAATAACATTATGCACTATTGTTGTTCTGTATATATTTGTTGGATTGATTTGTTATGTTAATATTGACATAACTTGTCAGCTGGCCACCTCGGTCCTCACAGTGTGTGTGTGTGTGTGCGTGTCTGTACCTAAGAATAAGCATCTGAATGAGTGTCTTTATATGTGTGTCTCCGGGATTGTCTGGTGTGTGTGTGTGTTTGTGTGTGTTGGCTTGTCTGTACCTTAGAATAAGCATCTGTTCTTGCAATTCCCTTACCAGCTTCACCTTTAGATTACAGATTGCGGCTCAACAGGTCGGTGAGTTCAGTCAGGCAGATGCATGTACCACTCAAGGATCATCAGGACACAATGCATAGCGATGGCCCATCGCCGCCGCTGCTGTGACCCAAACAGCTCTTGTGCAACAGAGCCCAATCACAGCCCCATTACCATTTCAAAGGGCGCTAAGAGCCCTGCCATCCTCCGCAGCCAAAGGCCCACGGGAGAGATGCTTGTTGCCCTGGAGACACAGCCTGCATCATCGCCACGGCGCTCAGGTGATGGAGCCGCTGTGGGTATAGCAGACGAAAATCGCGCATTCAGAACTTTGAGCCGGCACACAATCACACGCATACAAACAAGCGCACGTTTGCGCGCACACATGAACACACACACACACACGGATGAGGACTCTACTGCAAAATCTACCTCTGGGTACAAATATATGGAGTTAAAATAGGGTCTTTAATATTGAGAGCTTGTGTAAAGATGTTCACATGTGTAATAAAGTTTTGCAGCTGTGCAAAAGGAGTTCTGTATGTGCAAAGACATTTCGTACCTGTAGAAATATTTTGTACATGTGTGAAAAAAATATGTACCTGTAGATCCATGCAAAAATAAAAGTGTGAAATGCTGATTGGTTGGCAGTAAGCAATGTGTTGATTGGCTCTTCAGAAAGGCAGTAAAATTAGGGTCAAAAGTCTGTACGCATTGTAAATCAGTTTCACAAGCTCGTACTTTCAGTGTTGCGCAGGAAAGCATCGGGTAGCGTTGCGTAGGAGATTCACACACGTACATAATATTTCTACAGGTACATATTTTTTTCACACATAAAAAAATATTTCTACAGGTACGAAATGTCTTTGTACATGCAGAACTGATTTTGCACAGCTGCAAAACTTTATTACACATGTGAACATCTTTTCACAAGCTCTCAATATTAAAGACCCTATTTTGACTCCATACAAATAATGTAACTTGAACTTGAACAAACAAACACATTCACAGCTTTTGCAAATAGATGTACTTGGCTTTTAGGCTACACATTGTTTTTTTTACCTATGTCTCTATGTAAACTAGATGTACCGCATAGCGGTACAAAATTTGACCGCCGCTCAGTCCTGTACATCCGTTCCGCGAAAATAAATCACACTTGAATTTGTCTCCATATTTTACTCCATCCCCCACTCTTGAAACTTTTGTGTATGCTTGTTTGGCATGCCTGAGTGTGTGTGCGGCTGCACAGAAAGTAGCCTACTGGTGCTGAAAAGGTGAGTAGATTGTAGAATAGCCAAAGAAGATGTAGCATTGTTATAAAACCTTTAAAATCTCTAAACAATCACAAGTAGGGCAGTTCATCACAGTTTATCCATTGCAACTGGATTGATGAAAGGTCACTTACACCTGTAGGCTACATTGTATTTGGGAAAAGCAAAAGATATCAGCATAATGTTATTTATTTATTTATTTATAAACAAAAACATTTATAAACAATCTCATCAACAGCTATCAAAAACAAAGGTCATTTTTGGATGGATGGAGTTTTTGTGAATGTTTCTTCTTCTACATAAGATTTTAGTCATCTTTAGTTCATGTAATACTTTATTGTCAATGCACAAATTAAGTAACAGTAGTCTGAAACGTTATTGTTAATGCACAAATTAAGTAACAGTAGTCTGAAACGAAATGCTGTTTTACATCTAACCAGTGGTGCAAATAACTGACATGTCCAAATGGGCCTTGATGAAATGTGTCGCTAGACTGTTCATACACATTTTAACGGGCCAAAGTTGAAGAGCTGTTGTCCGTTATTGTTCGTGCAAATATAGGCTGATTCATGTTCCCTTGCATTGTGTAACTGAGGTACATGGCTAGTATGGCTTTCACCAGACCAAGCTCAATCTTTTAAGAAATCAAAAAATAAATAGCGGGCATCAGGCTGGGTTCACCCAGCCTAGTCCATAGGCACCCGATATTGTTTAATTTTCCGATTGAGATATCCACGCTCTGGCTATTCTAAATGCAAAAATGCATCAGGGAGTTATGACAAAACTGTAACTAACAAACTAGATCCTAATAGAAAGCTGTTAGCTTCCCTAAGCTACAGGTAGGCTTATAAGGTAGGCCTATTTACAACATAAATTGTCAATAGGCTATGCTGGCTTACACAAATAAAATCTCCTTTGGAAACCAATGGCTTACGCCTTACAGTATCAAAGCGGACTTAAACTGCCATATGGTGGCGAAAAGTTGTAATAAAATTCACGCGAGCTCCATGAGTCAAGGAAAGCCTTGAATGAAGTAGCCACTTCTAAATGGGACCCACTACACAGTAGCTTAAGGTGTGTTGCTAAAGCAGCCATAATGAAATGAAGGTGTCATTGGATACTTCACACACACATGCTTTTTAATTTCACAGACTACAACTACCAAGCTGGAATCAAAGCACATTGATTCCCCTCGCACCCTGCACGCACTTAAAACAAATTAAACAGGCGTCTCAGTCTCACGCATGTATAGGCAAAACTGTATCAGACCGGTGTAACGTTGGTAAATCTTCCATTGCACAGAATGATTTTTGTAGCACGTGCAACAAATGACAGTCGAAAGATACAATTACAGTACTCCTATCAATTTGCTTGGTATAACCGCATTTATAGTTTTCTACAAATGCAATCAATCAAATTGGCCTCCATCACTCAACCAACACTAACGGTAACATTACCTAGGTCCTTATTGATATTATAAGATTAACGTACCTGCAGTAAAAACCAATATGTCCAATAAACATCCTCAGATTTATTTCGGCTTCAAGAAGAAATGGAAATTACATTTCATGTGAACATCATCCTATCCTTATTAGACGTTCTCTGCGGTAAACTACACTCCTTGTATGAAGTGTCCATTGTTTTTCCAACCCACTTTTAACTTCCAACAAAATTACGCCTCACTGCAACGACGCCACCATCTAGTGGACAAAACGACTACTTTTCGCCAATACTGGAAATGCAGCCATGATGATGATGATGAATTTTTATTTTGGCTTTCTTTTATTCCTACTGAATTTGTAATTATGTATCGGCCATTCTAATACCGATAGTATGTGGGTGCCTGTGTGTGTGTGTGCATGTGTATATGTGTGCACCGCCATCTACAGGCCAATGAGTGTACAGTCACTAAATGTACACATAACCTAATTTTTTTTTAGACCCCCCCATGGATGAAATTCTACGAAACTTGGCATACCCCCAGAGAATGCCAGGTTAATCATACACATAAAATGTGGTGCAGTTCTGAACATCTTAACTGAAGATAGGGGCGATTAAAGCAGAATAATATTGCATTTTCATTTTTTACCGGGGGGGTGCAAATCACAAATGAGTGATTATGGGCCAGATTGATGTGGGCCCTTGAGACCAACATACCATAAAAGATTCTTCATCCTCAGTGCCACGTTTCAGGTAGTTATTTAGGAAAAACTGCTTTTTTTGCGGTTCGGGGGGCCCAGCACGGGGGCGAGTGGCCCCCGGGACGAAACAAAATTTTTCCGTAAAAGTCTAGTGGGGTCCCTATATGACCGCTTCGCTAGCGGTGGTCATAATAAACACATTGATATGGAGATTGAGAACAATACTATATGCACACACATTCTTAAAGGAGAACCCCAGCATGTTTCAGCCTATAGCCCCTTGTATGGTTCCTCATAAAGATCCTTTTCGAAAGGTTTGGGTGCCTTATTTGTATCAAAGGATGGGACCTGTTTACACACACACACACACACACACACACACACACGTAAAAGAGAACTCAACCAAGAGTCCATTTGTTACAAATCTTCTTAGGGAAATCTGTAGGGGAAACAAAATATTGGTGCCTCAAATATTGAGGTAGCTGTCATGCTAGTGGTGAGAATTGCAATGCAGCTACAAAGCTACCATATAGAAGGTAGTAGAAGGTAATAGGTGGAAAAAGACAGCGTTTTGGGCCACTGAAGTGCTATGAAATATGGACAGGAGCATTACGGAGATACCACTATGCCGGTTTAACTCAGTACTGATAACCAGGCTCTAGGTTGAAATGTGCTGGAGTTCTTCTTTAACTGAGGAGTGAAACTGATACTTATCATAACATTCTTTATCAGTAATATTTTTATTTGTTGATTTTATAATACCACGTTCAAGAGTTTGAATCGCCTCCCCGGCCTCTTGGGTTGTTTTTCTTTGTCTCCTCCTCCTAGCTGAGCAGCAGCGGCGGGGCCGTGGAGTCTTGAAAGTATGATTCCTCACAATGGAGTGCTCTTAAGACAGCGTGACCGGACATTGTGTGCCAGGGTATGTTCATTTAGTCAGGAAAACACTGCCTGCTCACAATACAAAAATCAAGCTAGGGCAAACACACACTCTTTAATCACACACACACACACACACAGAGGAATGAAGGTTCTATTGTCTGTCAAGTGGTCCTGTCGATGCGGCCATGATTGCATGAAATTCCACCCAAACACATCATTCGTTTGTTGTTTTGTTTTCCTCAAGCCCATTTTGTAAAACATACACACATTCACAACCACATACAAACACAAACTCATCAAGTCTCACCGTTTTTGTTGTTTCAAATTCTCCTTGACGTTATTTAACAAAAAAAAGATGCAATTTAGGCTCATCTCCTCCATGTAATTAATGTTTTTTTTTATTTTCAGCAGATGAGCATGTCAAAAGAGCAAACGCAAAAACAACATCATTCACTGTCTTCTCTCTACTTCAGCCTTTATCTCTCTTTCTTTTCAACCGTGTTCTATTGAAGTTCTCTCTGTTTTCAACAGTGTTCTATTTAAGTTCTTTTTCTTTTCGACCGTGTTCTGAGTGCCTTGTCATTATGACAACTTATTTTCTTTTCCATGTGAAGCAACAGGGAAAAAAATCCATTCTAGATGCACCTGTTGTTTGTGTGAAATCCATTCTAGACTAGATGCACTTGTTGTGTGTGTGATAAATCAGAGACAGCCGTGTGGTGTGGTGTGGTGTGTGTGTGTGTGTGTGTGGGGGGTCTGTTAGTAAGACACTGAGGAGGAGAGGAAGAAGAGAGACATGACATTAAGGAAATGAATTATACATTAAAGGGAAAAATGAAGGAGGGGCATTATGTGGTGTCAGTCATTACGTCAACCCAAGGTTTGTATATCAATCTCTTTGTGTGTGTACTGTATGTGTGTGTGTGTGTGTGTATGTATGTATGTATGTATGTATATCACTAAACGCAGCTGAGGTAGAAATAGCCCATCACAGACATAAACAGCCACAACGGGAATGTGGTGTCAGGAATCGAGCACAACAGCGACGAGACTGCTGATCTGAGGCTGAGACCGGGACATGGACAACAAAGCGCCCCTCATCTGCCCACACACTTGTGTTGATTTGCATTTAGATGCATCGCCTGAGCCAGTCAGCCACCTGTAAAATGACAATGCAAAGAGCAGAAAGTGTGTGTGCGCGTGTGTTAATGAGACTTGTGGAGTGGGCCATCCTTTTGCACTAAAGAGTCAGTTGTGTAGCCATGCAGTATCTTAGAAGCAGTGCCCGATGCTCTGGCCATTTTCCATACATTCTGTCCAAGCGTCGATGCATGTTTAGAGGCTTTGGCCAGGGTCGGACTGGGAGAAAAATTCAGCCCTGGCAATTTTCTCCTGGACCGGCCCACCACTGGACCGACGACCCCCAAAAAAAAATACAAAAATTCCCCCCATAAATAGCAAACACACAGTATTATGCTGTAGGCTAGCAACACTTCATAAACTGAACCCAAACATTTAGATTGGGACCTATAGCCTAATCACAATAACACGGGGGTCCGGGGGTGTCTCTCCGGGATTTAAAAAAAAAAATTCTGGTTGCTAATCATACTGTTTTAAAGTGATTTGAAATTGAGAGGGACAGGATTCAGGGATAGGCTACTAAAGACAGGCTCATCTTCTGTCTGTCTCACGTCATGTTACCCCATGCATTAAACCATATGTCACTGCTTGACTAAATGAAAAATAGCCTATAGGCTACTGAACATGGACATCATCATAGTTGACAGAAATTACGTTTTGTGCCAACATGTTGTAGAAACACAAACAGCATTTATTTGGTGCAAATCTTCTCCTTTACTTTGGTTATAGTCCGCGATTTACATTAACTGTAGGCTATCACCACAAGTGTATAGGCCTACTAAACGTTTTTGCGCTAGTTTGTGTGCCGTCATCACATTTTGCAATATTTTCGTTACTAACCTACCAGTTGATAGCCTACTTTTTACCTACATCGACTCGCGATTGATTGTGCATCTAATGTAACACTCAGTGGAGAGACCACTTTCCAAGTTTCACTTTCACTGTCGTTGTGAGCTAAAAGGATAGGCCTACTATATGGGAAATACTTTGAAGTTCTTTTTGAGTAGGATTAGCTCCAAAAATGAATAGGTTTTCTTTAACCTGTGCTACACTTTTCCACCAAGTTGTGCGAAAATTGTAGGCTACCTGTAGTTTTTTTATGTTGACAGAACCGCACTACAGTAGCCTACATGGTGCAGTAAATGAGCTCTTAGTAGCGCGTGCAACTAACGTCTATAAAAACAATATATTTATGGAATAAAACTAGACTTCTGATTGCTGTTTACGGTTAAACTGCAATAATGTGAACACCAGCCAGCGGAGGGCACATATATATATATATATATATATATATATATATATATATTTGCTCCAAGTCAAGTTGTTAAATATGCAGACACAACGACACCAGTCACACAGTACATACAGTACATATTCATAAACTCTCCCAGATACACATACTATAATTACACGACACCACAGTTACACCACACACACACAACCCCCCCACTCTCATCATGAAATCTCCACCTAAAATAGCTGAATACGCAAGCCAACGGGAGAGAAGGAGGGAGGGAAAGAGGGTGGAGACACTTGGGAAGGGTAAACACTGTCCTCCCTTGGTGCCGATGGATGGATAGCTGTTTTTTATGGGTCATTACCTACCTTAATCAGAGTGCTAATTACAGGCCATTACTGCAGTCACAGTCAAACATAAGGCGCAACCTGAGCCGAGGACTCACCTTCTTGAGATGGGAGCAATCTACCAAATCTGTCCTCCGTCCTTCAGCAGAAGTGAGCAAGAACAAGTCTCTGGATGTGTTAAATGCACCATTAATAAGTGTGTCATTTCAATAAAGCAGAATAATCAAGAGATGTAATTAAGTAGTTATTACACTTCATCACTTCACTTTTCAGTTGTTCATTTAGAGATAATAATTGTTTCTCTGCTATAGGCATCTTCCCATGAACATGAACATTCCCATGTACATGAACCAGGACACCTACAGCAATGGATGAAGTGTCGGACAGATTCACAGAATCTAGCTTACGTTCTTCAACTTTGCTTGACCTCTTCAAGGCTTAGGACCAGAAGACATGGCAGTTATAATGAACACAAAGATTGAGGGTATAACTATTCATTAAAATAAATTGAAACATTATGGGTTTATAAAACACTCATTACATCATAATAAGTATAGATTTCATACAATTATTGTATAATTATTGTTTAATAGATCAGAAAAACGGATATTAAATAATTCGATCTTCTTCTTGATGGATTTCCTACATTGTTAATGTAATGTTACGTTACAAAGAGATGGAATATGCTATCATTGTTTCTTATACACTTACTTGTACAATCGAATGTAATTAGGATTCACCATTAAATGCAATTATAAAGACATACATCAAGCATGATGAGGTATAACTATGTTGAAATCCATGAATTCATAATACATTATGAATGCCGTCCCAGAGCTGAATGTGACAGGGAACAAGCTTGGGACTTGAAATTATTACATACATACATACATACATACATACATATATTTATTTATTTACCTGGCACTCTTATCCAAAGTGACTTATAGATGATGACTGACATTAAACTGGTAACACTCATTCAGTTAATTAAACATAAAATAAATCATGAGTAATATTCCTCAATCACCCTCTGTTAAGAGGATGGCAACTCCCGTGAATATAGCAAGCACTGAGCCATATCAATTAGCCTGGATGGACAGCCTTCTGTGGGATTTAGTAATAATTCTCATCTTTCAGCGTTTTGAGAGGTGGTGTGGGCCGGCTAATCCACATAAACTCTCTCCATCTCCCTCTCCCAGGGCTGGCAACCCCCTCCCCCCATTCACCCTGCGCGTGGCCTCCAGAATGAACACTAATGCTGGCAGACTAGGTGTGAAGCAACAAGGGGCTTCCTCCATACCTAATCCACCCAATAGGGAGTGTGGATCTAAGCCATCTGCTATGTGTGGGTGTGTAAAGGTGAGTCTGGAGTCAGTGTGTGTGTGTGTGTGTATGTGTGTGTGTGCAGGTGTAAAGTTAAGCCATTCCCTGCCGTTCTTTTTTTCGCCTGATCATAGCTCTGAGGTCTCAATGGATGAAGGATTAATGGTGTCCCGCAGCTAGTGTGCAAGTGTATACACACACAGGGGTAAGGGGTGAGTTTGAGTCCACACACACACACACACACACTCTGCCACCAGCTTGCCCTCTCTCACTGGGTCCTCTCGCTTCTGCTTGGTCTAGAGCCAGGATTCTAACAGTGGACCCCTGCAGGCCAATGGCTGCCCTCAGGCGCATTTTGTGTGGCCTGTGAACACTCCACGGAATGCATATCACAGTCACATTGGGGTCCATATGAGCAAAGCCTATCATCAAATAACTGATATTACACAAGTGAGAAATATCCTCTCTATGGGCCAGAGAGCTGATATTAGTACTGAACTGAGAAATATCCTTTCTATGGGCCAAAGATCTGTTTTCCCATTCACACAGTCTGTGTTTTGGTGTTTTTGTGACAGTATATTCACACCTTCAAGATTATGCCCAAAATCACTCTGTATGGCTCTCTTGAACATAGTGAATCTCTATTTCATTACCTGGCTGATACAGACTCTTTTTATATTTGTCCTCTTGCCTTCATTTATTGTGTTTCATTGACCTTCATGGATTTGGGAAAGGACAACTGCAGTTTATGCTCGGCTGCATTTGTAATGGCGTGAAGGCGGATGTTACTGATGTGGGGCACATTGATCAGCGGTAAAGAATTGTGTGTCATTATTATATTTCCTTTCCTTGCATACAGCAAACATCACCTCACCATCCGCTAGCTGCCTGTGCCCTGAATACACTGTAAAAAAAACAGTCTCTGTGGACAGCCCAAGCTCCAAAAACAGCAACAAAAACAATGTGGTCCAGTCTGGACCATAAAAACATAACAAACTGTTCCAGCCAATCACCGACGATGCGTGTTTAGGAGTTTCAACTGCATGGGAGAGAGGGGGAGGAAGTAGCTAGCTAGCTCTCTGTTTTGTTTGAATGTCAACAGAAGTGACGTTACCCAACATCGCTTAGAGCACCTTTAAAGACTTGAGAATTCAAACAAATCAAACAAATACTTCTGGGTCATTTCATGGTTAGGAGTCCAGAATCCAATCTTTGCCTTTGTGTTTTTGCAATCCCATAGTCTCTGCATTGGTCAACAAGTTGGTCAACTGTCAATCACTTCCATCTGTTGGAGGTGTGGTTTACTGTACAGAAACACAAAGGCACAAAGCCTATCTGTGTTGCTCCCTCATGCACACCCTATAGATCAACACATCTGACTTTAAACTCCTGCTTGCTTACATTTACTGTCAGTGTATACACATACAGAAGGTAAGGCTCGGCCAATTTACTTATATTGTGTATTTACCAGAGCAACAGCTACTCTAAGCACTTCACATACCAATTATAAGTCCATGGGCAATGGTGACTCTCTTAGCATGTTCAACACACAGCAGGATGGTGTTCTTGAACAGTCCAACCGTAGGTAACACTAGGCTGAGGCATGGTGTTCTTGATCAGTCCAATCAGGCAACGCTAGGCCCTTTGATGAGCTCCAGAAGCACAGGTCAGCTGTCCTGGGACGATTTCTTGGGGCAGACCCTGGAAAGCCAACTCGTAGATCAGCAGCTCGGTGAACCAACAGCAACAGATCCTCGATCTTCACGAGTGTGAATTCCTGCATACCCTCCATCCATAGACTGGTCAAGGGAGCTGGCATGGCAGCTCAGCTGCAGCTTGCTGGACATCCAGCAACACTAGTGACGGGTCCCCCACAAGTTCTGAATGATCTCTCTGACCAGACGCTGAAAGGACAGCTTTGTTTAGACTTCAGGAAGGTAGCAATGGATGTTGGATGGATCCTAGATGGATTAATCGTTGGAAGAAACCTCCTTGACTCAATTTCCTTCTTTAGTTTTATTCTGTGTTTCATAAAAAAGGCATCCAATGTTCCCCCCCTAGAGCATTTCTATTTTACCTTGCTGTTGTAAATACTTCTCACAGGTTGAGCCCTTAACCCGGACATAGGTACATGTGCATTTGTTTTGGAGCCAAATGACTAGTAACAATCTCCAAAGAGCCATACTGACCAGGTCATGTTTCATGATTCTTGCGAAATGTCCCCGGGGTGCCGACAGCCAAATTGCAAGGCTGGTTCTCTGCCTGCAGTGCGCTGCCAGCTATGTAAGGTGCGTGATTCTCCCGGTTACATTACGTTTGTTTACCATCAAAATGACTTCGAAGCTGTTATTTTAAGGGAAAATAAGTTTAAATAAGTTTCTTTATCAAACATTGAACAGTTGTCCACCTGAGTTCAAAGTTGTTCTCTCATGAACTGGCCATAGCAGAGTGTTCCGAGGGACACCTCATGACAGACGAATTGTCACTGTGGCATCATGTTATCATGATCTGTCACATCATATGAAATCTTCCAGAAATAACTTTTACAAATGACAAATGCTTCCTCTCAAACTATGCATACATTCATACAGCATGTCAGTAGCTTAAAGCTCACACTGCATACTGCCTTGGGCAACTGAAGCTACGTGGATAGCAGGAATATGTGGCTCTTAGGCGGTTACATTAGTTATTCTGCTACTCAGAAATGTAATTTTACAAAACAAGATGTCTCTAGGAGACGGAGATGCATAAAGCAGCACTTGGGAACTAAATCTTTGGCAGCCGCTCAATTTTCTGAGAATTACATTCCACAGCTGCAGTTTGGGCTGCCGGTGGGAATATTTATGTATCGATCAAATTGAGGCCTTTGGTTTCCGTGGCGATGACACGGCTGATCCCTGTAATCAGGGCAATAGAAGGGGACCCCACAGAGAGCAGATGCTAAACCCCACGCTAATCACAACCCTGCTTCAGCAAAGAAAGAGAGAGGGAGAGAGAGAGAAAGAAAGACACACAGAGAGAAAAAGAAAGACAGAGAGGGAGAGACCACAAGGAAAAGAGTCTAAAATTTTTTTATATATGCGTGTACGTCTTCATCCATTGTCCTATAATTGCCATTTTGGATGTATAAATGCATATCAGCATAAATATATATATACTTTATTATTGCAGAGACCAAGAGAGCGAGAGAGGCAGAGTAAGAGAGAATGAAGGAAAGACTGAATGTGACGGAGGAAAAGAATAAGGATCCATAAGGAAGAGACAATGAGAGAAGCTGACAGCATGAGGTAAGGCCATTATGAGGAGTACACAGAGTATGGAGATATGAGACCGCAGATGAGCAAGAGACCAAGAGGGTGAGTGGAGCAGCCAAACACTCCCCACCACCTTAGGGCCACAGAGAGGGAATTGGCAGCAGAAATAACAAATAAACAAACAGATAAATAAACAAACACAGATTAGGGCAAGAGGAGTAGAAAAGAGAGAAATCCAGACATGAAATATTCCACTCACATTTATTAATGCATTATTGTGTGTTTCATTATTGTGTGTTTCACTCAGGAAGTGTGCAATCAGGCTGATAAATGTTTGTGTGTGTGTGTGTTTGCGCATGCATGTATGTGTGTGTGTGTGTGACGGAATAAAGGGAAATAAAACATCTCCTTATAGTGCAATCACTGAACAGAAACACTTCTCATCTGCAAGGTCATGCCTCAAAAAAGTTAGCTTGAAAAGCAAAGAAAACTGCTCACAAATCCCCAATTGACTCAAACCCACAAAGTGTGTGTTTGTGTGTGAGCATGTGTGTGTGCACCATGGCTGTCTTGCCGTGTTAGTCTGGCATTGGAGCACAGTGGCCATGGCAAACTGTCTTTGGCACACTAGGGCACCACAGCGCTCATGATGCCCAAAAGGAGCTCATCTCCCTGACCTTTCCTATCTCGTCAGCATGGCTAAAACTTGTCCAACATTTCCTACGGAGTTAATAAATGATCTGTCTATCTATCTACAGTATATCTATCTAAACAGCGCTGGATGTGATTGAAAAGGACAGGGAGTAAACAATCGCTGGCATGTACAGTACTCATTCACACACACACACACGCAAAGAGAGAGAGAGACACACACACATAATGGTTGCATCGTTCAGTCCTGGGCTGCTCTTACCTGAGCTTCTGGAGCCAGCCAGCCCCTGGCCTCAGGTAAGTAAGGTGGGGGACTCTTGGATGGCTTTGTGATTAATTGTGGAGACAGCAAGACAGCGGAGGAGTGAGACCGGTATTTCAACTGGAGGTTCTCACACAATTTCAGAGTCATGAATACTATTATTTTAACAAGAGAGAAAAAAAAACTATTTTATGCCTCAGGAGAACACTATGTAGGTATGTGTGTGTGTGTGTGTGTATGAACGTGTGTACACAGAATATGTGGGCCATTTCATTTCTGGTGAGACACCTCGCAGTTAGATTAGATTAAGTTCAGAGAATGGCTGGCACAGAAGGATGTGCACACACACACACACACACGCAGAGGTAAACGAGGTGCCTCATTAATCCAGACACAGCCCAGACAGTGGCGAACATTAGTGATCCTCCAAAGGTCTTGCGCCCGTAACGGAGCGTTTGTTTGTCTCCGACAAGGGGAAGGTCACTTTCCTCCGGCATCGCATTGGACGGCCTCCTCATTTGTTAATGTAAATAGGCTGTCATTTAGCAAGTATGAAGATGAATAGGAGTTGTGTTATTTAGTAATGCGTCTGTCGGACGCTTCGGAAGGTTGAGGGGGCTGGCCGGCCGCAGCAGCCGGATAGCGGTAATCAGAAACATTAATATCGTTTTCTAAAGTTATTTGTTTGTTTTTTTCCCGTTTCTTTCATTCCATATCTCCTTGAGTGCTCTCTTTCTCTCTGTCATTAGTTCAACCAGCCAAGACTGATGTAGCTTTCTCTCGTTTCTCTTTTTTTGCTCGTCTCACGCCAGTGACTTGAGACTAAAAGGTCTTTTTAATCACAGGGGAAAGAGTTTCTGTACACATGCTAATGGCTTAGTTGTTTGTTTGTTTTTTGAACATTTTGCCCTGGATGACAAAAGTGCAGCATTATGTTGGCACAGCAGAACTCAGGTGATGTTGCCATCATCCCATGCCCAGCTCAGAGGCTTGAAGTAGAGGCTTTGGACCACATCAGCATCATACCTATCTTTTAAACACATCATCTACAGCAGGGCTTTAGGCTTGAGTGACGGAGAACTGACCTAGTGCAAACTTGTTAACTGGGTTTGAGGTTGCCGTATTCACCTTGTGTTTCGCCTGGTGCGTACAGTAGAGTCCAACAGATGAAATAGGTGAGTGGAAAAGAGGAAATGGCACTCAGTGGTGGCTGATACTACAATAGTGTTTTAAAAATAAAATGAAACTGTGTGCAAGGCCTTAGAAGGACGAAGACTGGAATACACTGAAGATGGGCTCAGCCCAAAACATTTGGATTTTTGTCCTAATCTTTGCCCTTTGAGTAGATAGATTATTCATCCCCGCAGGGGAAATTCTGATGTCCAGCAGCCGCGTGTTGTCTACCAACAAGCATTCACACTGCAATACACTCATAAAAACCCTGATGACAACAGTTAATAAAATAAAAAAAATAAAAAGGCCTTTAAGGCCTTGTAAACTGTGGCATCTTATATTTGATACACTACTGAGTGTGTGCGGATTCCTCTCTTGTGTTTGTGAAATAAACTTGTGAACCGCTTTCAGTTCAAACCCTGGTGAAGGTAGGTCTGTCCGACAATCTGAGACATGTGAGCTATAGACGGATCTAAACACTTGAGGATGGATCTGGCCCGAAGGCAACGGCTGTCTAAGCTGTATGTAAATAAAAAGGCTCACACATAAGACACACTCACATATTCATATACATACTCACATACTGTCCAGTCACACATGTGGTTCTCTGTCCTGTTAGTCTACTTGCCAGGAAGTCTGTCAGGACCCAAGCTGGCTGTGGCGTGCCTGTGTGGATTGCCGTGCGTCTGGAGTCCAGCCTAATGACCTGGTTCTCGACTGGCTGTCGGGTTCACATAGACTCGAGGCCCCATGACAGATGGACCCTCTGTGGAGCCACTGCATTCACAATCGTTTGCCTGCCCACTGAACGAGGAAAGGAGGACTGTAGCAGAGAAAGCAGGACACTCTAGATTAGGACTCTCCTAATAACTAATCTATAAGGGAAGGAGAAAGGAGGATAGCAGCAAAAAAAACAGACCACTTTGGATTAGAACTCTTTTTGTAACTAATCAATAAGAATTATGTTGTACTCACTATATGTTTGTATATCTGCTCAATTAGAAGTTACACTTAAAACAGTATCTTGTATACTGGAATCTCCAAAGGCAATGTGTGGTAGTCCTATGTGCCATTCTCTAGCAGGTCAGCCATGAACACACACACAAACATTAACACATGCATGCAGCATGGTGGGTTATTGGGGGCAGTAATTGATGCTGTTGTCCAGGCCTTTTGAAAGGGGCAGGATGCAGCTGCCCACAGCCTGATGCCACAGCAGAAACCCTGGGGGACACTGTGCTGGATGCACTAGCACAATCCATACTCTCTCTCTCTCTCTCTCTTTTATTTTCTCTTCTCCCACTTCCTCTCTTAGTCTATTCCCTTTCTCTCTCCCCTTCTATCTTCTCCCCTCTTTTATCTTTCCCTTCACTTCCCCCTATCTTTTTTACTCTCTTCTCTCCCCTCTCTTGATTGTTCCCTTCTCTTACTTTTTATCTCCTCTCCCTCTCTCTATTTCCCTTCTCTCTCTCTCTATCTGTCTCTTTTACTCTTTCCCCTTCCCCCTGGTTACCCTCTCCATAGCCTGTGTACATATGGGGCATGTGTTTATGCCATCCAGTAAGCCAGTGTTTCCCAAACTTTTTTTTCTGGGGACCCACTTTTTAAAAATGACAGACCATCGCGACCCAATTCACTTCAGATCTAAAATGCAACCTGTGGAGTTCGCGAGATGGAAAACGAGAGGAAAAGCGTTTAAAATGTCCATTTAACTTGTAGCCTTATTAAATGCACTGCTGTGTGTGTTAATTTTGTCACCTATTTTTAATTTAGTCTTAGTCTTGTGACGAAATGTCCTTTTTAGTCTTTGTCATATTTAGTCATTCAAATATAATTTTTGTTAGTCAAGTTTTAGTCAACTAAAAGTCTCGTCATTTTAGTCTAGTTTTAGTCAAAAGAAAACTAAAGGTATCTTAGTTTTAGTCAACACATTTTAGTCTTTTTTATAACAAATTATTTCTGATTACCATTTAAGTCAAATAGTGTTTCACACATCTCAATTTTCCAACAATATTGTGTGTCCACAGGGCTACTCGTCTGTTATAATTACTCATTCTGATTTTTTGTCAGTCAGTATGTTTACATGCACAGGTAAGTTGAGCTACAGTTATAGCTCGGCTGGGATTTGACCATAGACAGTAAAAGATTTGACTGGACCACTGTCATATTCAGAGACCAGTGTTTCTCAAAGTGTGGTCCGGGATCACTGGTGGTCCATAAAGCTATCACAAGTAGTCCGGGAGCAGGTAAAATATAATATATATGAGTTGTTTGCAATATTGAACCAACTTGTATGTAAAAACAGTTCTGCAACACTGTCTATGTAAGATATGCCCGTTTAAATCATACAGTATGAATCCACACAATAAGCAAAGTGCAAAGACAATAAGCAAGGTGGTTCAGTGAGTAGGCCTATTGTGTAGACTAATTATAGGCTACTGTTGAAGTAGGTCTAATCTTTTTTTTTTTTAGCTAGGGTTAGTTAAGTGGTCCTGAAACGGAAAAAAGTTTGAGAAACACTGTCATAGGCCAAAAGTATTAATGTTTTACTCCGCCTCGCTAGATGGCGATATGTTCAAACACAACACATTCCCCAAACAGACTCTCCATCTTAGCCATAGCTAACTTCCTAGGGAACTTTCCATATTAGCTTACTTGCTAGCAAACTTTGCATCATCAGTCTAACTAGTTAAATAGTTGACATTACATGATGAACATTTTCGTATGGACATTCTGGGGGATGTTAATTTGTATGAGAGAAGCTTCAACTTCTGGGTATGTAGCATTGTGGCATAAAGCTTAGGTAGTTAGCTTGCTAACTCTGGCATAAATCTCCAGTGTTCTTGTTCCATGTAGTTTCGTGTTGCAGCCAAAGGGTTGCAGCAACAGCACGTAGACTAGCCTACTAGGAAAGCTGTTGCGTATGAACTCATTCGGTATATATTGAAAACGTAACAGCTAGATATTCTGTCTTCTCATTTTGTAGACGAAAATGAAGAGAGATTTTATCTTTTTATTTCATGCAAAACATTTTAGTCTCGTCTTTTTCCGTCAACAATAATGCATCTTAAGATTGTCTTAGTCAGTGTTTCAGGACATTACTATCGTCTCGTCTTAGTCATGAAAAAAAAGGTCGTTGACGAACAAATTTCCTCTCGTCTAGTCTGACGAAATTAACACTAGACCCACCTGTGGGTCGCGACCTAGTCTTTGTGTGTACATAGGGGGCATGTGTTGATGCCATCCAGTAAGGGTTTATGTGTGTACCCTTGTTATGTGTTTCCATTGTGACACTGAAAATCTGAATACTGCTACCACAAACAAGTATTTCATGTTATTTTAAATGAATAGATGCAATATTTTTCCATCATTATTCATCCATTGTAGTTATGGAGTTGTGTGTTGAATGAACAACAAAAAAATTACAGTTCACATAGCACCAATGTTGGAATGCTCAAAGGGCTGGAGGATCTGCGCCAGCTGTACCGACACAGACACACACAGTGTTAGATGTTGCTCATTTTGTTGCCTTTCTGCTGCTCACAAAGTCCATTCTGTTTTTAAAAACATGTCTATATTCCCTGAGTGCACTGACATTTCAAGACCTACTTTATTCCATCAACACCTTACAGACATACCTGCAAACTCAGAAGGGCTGAAAAAGGTGACATATTTCCAAAATCTTTTTTAAAGCATAATGGTTTATTAGTACCTCTTTTCAATCCATTATTATTTGATATTTTTTGTGAAGAAATACATATCCCTCATGTTATGTTCCTCTCGTGTCTACTGAGGCTGCAATGATCACATTCCAACTAAAGGGGCGAGTCTCAGCAATAGGTGCTACACAGAAAACAAATTAAACACCTATCACTGAGCAAGTCAAAATATTTTGCTAGGTCCACTTTCAGATTTGGTGCAAATAACTACATTTGGCCTTGGAAAGGTCTGCGCTCCCTGAGAACGTCATGTCTAACCATCATCGACCCACGGAAAATATAATGCTAAATGAAATAACTCGAACAAGCAATAACTTTCCAAGACAATATTAAACTATTAAGCCGAGCTAAATTCACAATAGCACTCAGTGCAGAGTCGTTTTGTTTCACAAAGCAATTCAAAACGGCCAGCTGTGGGAACGTGAATTTGCGAATAAACACTTGTTAACCTCACCTCAGCAAGTCTTTCATTTAACCCACCGAGGGCAAGAGAAAAGTAGCATAACAATATGTTTTACCTTGAGTTTATAGTCAGAGAGAGTATACCCCCCCCCCCGAAAAAAAATAACTCCTCGGATCTACACGATTCACGTGACATATTTTGATTCAAAAATGGCGATTTTCGCCGAAAGGTGACTAGTTTGCAGCAGAGTTTCCGCTAGAAAAAAATGGTGTCGGTCAAAGTGACCGGCAGAGGTTTCGTTTTCCGGACATTTTGATGATATGCCGGTCAAATATCCTATTATCGCTTCTTAATTAGTCAAATTGAGGAAAACTGGAGACAGGCTATGTAGCTTAAAGAATGACATCAGGCTGTATAGAATGCAACATGTTCATTAGCCTAACTTAAACATGCCTAACAAGCTACAACCAACAAGTTGATAACAATAAATTAAGAAATGTTTCCTATTCTGGGAAATGTTTTGTTTCTTTTACTTTCGGCCTTGGTTCAATGATACCGTTTAATTGTGCCAGAAATTATCCGTGGACCGGTAATCTCCTCGTCGAGGAGGCCCTAACCCTGCAGATCATAGACAGAGAACGCATAGGCCTACTGTATGCTTTGGGTAAATAACACTTTGCATGTCCAGTGTACACGGAGAATGACAGTGTCTTGGAGCGGCCGCACCCCCCGCAACTCCACTTCCAATGTCACTGATTCTGACATACGCCCAACACTTCTGCTTTTTATCTGGTGATGGTGGAGTTGACTGGACATCTGAGGCTACAGACGTTACCAATTTATCATCATCCATCGCGT
The DNA here is from genome assembly GCF_017589495.1 of Alosa alosa. Lineage (NCBI taxonomy): Eukaryota > Metazoa > Chordata > Actinopteri > Clupeiformes > Clupeidae > Alosa > Alosa alosa. Next base: position 28,982,963 of record NC_063204.1, read on the forward strand.
CTGGCCTCTGAAAAAACTTTTAAGGCTAGTCTGCCTGGGCCTGGCCATGTTTGAACCACCTTAATCATTTGTTTGTTGTTTAACATGGATGTTTTAAGCGTGCGCTTCCTATTTGAAATACAGCATAGGCTATGCGTGTTGTTTTTTAATAGCTTACTTTTCAAGTAGAGCCTGTTCATTTAAAAACATAGCCAGAGGACGTATAATATAGGCTTACATATTAAGGCTTATTCTCAAATTCAGATTGTGTTAGGGGACGGGATTATTAGCCAATTTCAATCGGACAATTTAAACCGGAGAGATTTAATTTTGTCGGACATTTCATTTTTTTTCCGGCCAATTTCCGGTAATTACCGGACAACTGGTTTGCAGGTATGTGAGGCAAGCGTGACACAAGCATCTTAACTAAATAGTCTTGTCTGTACATGTGCGAGCCCTTGCTCGGTCTGAAACTCTTTTCCTTTTCTTTGCATCTTCCGTCAAGGGTGTTCGCTGCTTCTTCGCCGGCTCTGCCATTATACACACGTTTGCAACAATCGCTAGCGTTTCGCTAGCCTGCCTCTGTGCTGTGGATGCAGGATGTAAACTGATCCGGCTTCTCGCAATGTCTGAGACTTTGTGAGACTGAAGGTCAGCTGGTACGATACACAACTAGCAAGCGATAGAGATTACAGGGCGGGCGAGATTCTTCATTCGCCCTGTAATGAGTCATTTAACCATATACAGACTTACGAAGATGATTAATTAACAGGAAAATGTTGCCTGGTGTCCCTTTAAGGAATGGATGATGTTACTCTTAAAGTAACATCTCTGCTGTCCTCTTGCCTCTTCCATGTAGCTCATAATGATCATTCACAGTCCTGAGACATAGACTACATACATATGGCAACTAAAGCCCTCCTTACACTGACAGACTTTGGAAAGATTTGCAAAGATTTGGAAAAGATTTTTTGAAAGACTACAGTCTCAGACCCTCTCACATCTAAAGACAAGTAGTAGAGTTTTAAGTCACAGACTATGATTTTGCAATAACTAGGGATCTTGCAGGGTCACTATTTACAAGACTGCAACTAGATTCCATGAAATTATTACCCATCGTGCAATAGATAAACAGGAATTGAAATGATAGCCTACTTAAACTCAAAGTCGTATTGTCGTGTTTCTGCAGCATTGTTTCATGCGTGACATCCCTAACCGATATAGAGTTGTTCTGTCATGTGGAAGAGCCGACTAAATATGTATAAGAAATGACAAATATTATAAGAATAACAAATAATTATAGGCTACAGCTGTCGCCTACTTTGCCCCTTCCTGTTTGCTGTTGGAGAGAGGTGACTATTGTTTTTTTATAGTTCACGTCACTATTTGCATGAGCCACGACTAGAAAGACTTGCGATAAAATCAAACATGTTTGATATTGTTGTAACGGCAAAACTAGAAAAGGACTGACTCCGACTAACTTAAAACCGCTAAGATTGGCACCTTTACACTTAACGATCTAGTTGACGGGGGCTGCGCCGATTCCAGTACAACTCCCATGATTTCTGTCCGACTTTAGAAATTTAGTCGCCGACTGTGAAAACAGACCAAAATCGTACAATGTAAGGCCGCCATTAGGCTGCGCAAAGCACCAAAATTTATTTGGGGCAGGCTTGTATTCGAGGCAGACCTTTATTTCTTACATTGTGCATTTTATTGTGAGACATGCGTTTCGTTTGGAGCGGCATATCAGAAGCAGACGATTTTCGGTTTGGTTTGGGATTTAATTTACTTTTGGACTGTTTTATTATATAGCTAAATGTTGAGACTGATGGGCACTTAAATCTAGGGGGTATTTGATGGTTTACTGTAAAGTTTCATGTAGTTGAAAAAGTGTCGGAATTTCCAGCTGTTTATTGCGAGACAACAAGGCAGCCGCTTTCACTCATTCATTGAACATGCGCTGTGCTCTAATGGAAACCTTATTGCGTAGCCTAAATTGAGTTATTTTTTAATTATGCATGGTTTATTTTTATTAAATTCGTAGGCTGGAATGCCACGGCAACAATTGTGTTTAAATGTACTAGCCTACTGCTTCAGCCTCTGGCAAGCTCAAAAGGGGCCAGCTAGTGATGGGTAGCTTGAGAGCAACATGTTGGAGACCCATGGTGTATAACAAGACAAGGGCTTTATTCTGCTGTTGTGTAATTTATTGTCTTTAATCATATCTAGGCTATTTTTGTTCGGGACAAACAACAACGAAACAAGATCAATACAAATTTCTTTATTTGTCATATGATGCATAAATAACCATAATATACACGTCTTCTCATAGGCTCCTCAAGAAATACGCACTGAATAACGTTTGGCTGTAGCCGCCGGATAGGTACCCGCCCACCAACATGTACGCGCATGAGAGCTCATGCCCAACACGGATTTTCATGCATGGAGCTGGTTCCAAATGCTCCATGCAGCGCCATACTTGAAAATGGCGTATGCTAACATGTAGAAGCTAATCTGCACGCTCTTGATCCCCTGGTACCACCAGTATGTCTTCCACAGGCAGCTTTGTAGCTTTTGTGCCACAACCAGTGGCAAGCTGGACTAGGTGGCAGATGCAGCCAAGAGATTACAAATTAGGCTAGTTTGTTTTAACCCTACTTACTACTGAGTTGTGCCTGCCTTTCATTACACTTGCGTTATCGGAATTAAACGCAATCAGATTTTTCCAGGGAATGCCACGATTCCTAAAACCAGGAAACAAAAGGATAATGAAGCCACAATGTCTGATAAATATGTAAACTCTGAGAGTGTGAGGGTGAAACAGACTGTGAGAGAGACAGAGAGAGCGTGTGTGTGAGAAAAAGACTGTGTGATAGAGAGTATGTGTTTGTGATAGAGAGAGAATGTGAGAGTGTGTGTGATTGAGAGAGACTAACCTTATATGGTGTACATGTAAACATAGTAACGTTAATGTTAGAAGAGCTTAGCTTAGTAACTCCATGAAAAGTACAGTATGTAGTCTTACCTTTAATGATTTGCGTAGCCTTCGTTTTGAGTGTATTTCGCTGAACATTCTGCAACAATCTGAGGACCGAAACGTTTGTTTATCACCTCACTTGGTAGGACTTTGTTTTGATGGATTAAACACTTCAACGGCAAATAATGGTGTGCGAGTTTTTTCTAGATTGACTGTTACATTGCCCAGAACTATCGCACCCGCACGGCCTTGAGTAATTGGCGCGACACCCTACCTACCTAACTTGTCAATTAGCATGGACATTTTCATCTCAGCTTTCAATACTTTGTCAGCTTCAAACAAGGCACCGTTCACCACAAATGATGTTAACAATGTTGTGTGCCTAGCTGACACACCTGCACGCTTGTGTTTCAGTGATTTGTCGTGCTGCGAAACGTTGATTTTTCCTCCATGACCGACACTGAAATTACAACAACTTTTGGACCTACATGGCTGCTTGTCAGGTAGTGGAAGGTGGCCTCCCATTTACTCAGATATCGGCATAATGTCCTGGGTTTTGGTCAGTTTGGTAGGTGATTTTGGCCGTCCTGATCCATCATGGCACATCACTCTGACTCATCTAGTCTCTACTCTCCTTGAAGTTCCCGCCGCTACTCTTTTTCCTCTTCCTGCCGCCAGCCCCTGCAACTGTCTTCTTCTTCAATAGTAGCCTAGATACTGTCTGTATACTGTCACCTGCTTTACTGGAGGTCTAGCAAGCCAAGTGCAAGCCACTTCACACTTCATAGACACAGATAGTTGTGTGTTCTGGTTACACAACACAACCAGAGCGTAAAAAATACAGGATAATTTACGGGGAAATACTAAAACGGGAAGACAGCTGGAAAAGAGTTAAAATACGTGAGAAAAACGTGTTGACAGCTATGCCTCTGTGTGTGTGGGGGGCATATAGTTTTACTAGCGGACTTACTTACTAGCTGGCAGGACAAAACGTAAAAGATGCTGGTGGGAACGGGACTAACTAATACACGTTTTTGCAGGAGCAGATCTCTACTTTGACAATGTAAATGCTAATTCAACCAGATTTAAGGTTTTGAACCATGTAAGGAGTGTTCATTCCCTTTCAGAATTATGAAGTGAAGTGCATACTTTTGAGCAATTGTCGTGTTTGAGTAAAACCTGTACACAGAAATTAATACATGTGACCTCATATCCATGACCAAGTCTCTATTCCACAATACAGGGTTTGGAAGGACATCTACAGCCCTAATGTCACACCAGATTGTCCTGCCCAGTCTGACAACCCCTTCCCCCAAAATGTAGAGGTCTGTGTGTGGGGATGTAGAAATACAGGTGCTGAGGGCTTGGCTGTATTTTCTCTCTGTGCTGGGGGTAATCTCCCTGCTACTCTGGCAGACTTACTAGACAGCACTGTAGCAGCTGTTGAAGTCGAAGGTCAGTCCGTAAATTCCCACCGGAACTAAGAAAATTGTGAGAATAACATCAGTTGTGGTCCAAAATAAAACGTTATTATGACCGCATGCAGATTTTAGTTGTTTTGAGACACACCAGAATGCCCTAATGTGTCTGTATAAGGTGCAGGCAAATAGGCATCCTTTAAAAACAAACACTTTGCCTGGAAAGGTTAAAGGTGCAATCAGCGATTTTATGCCATTTCAAGACCATAACATTTTTTGTCACATTCAGTAATCTTCTCCTCATGGCCGCTAGCTGCCCATTCTGTGAGTACACTGTAAAAAACCTGGTCTCTGTAGGCAGTCCAGGCTCCAAATAAAGGTCTGCACTCCCGCAGTAGACCCGCGGGTCCTGACGCAAAAGAGTGCGGCACGGGACAACTTTTGAAAGCTCTTTGCGGGAGCGGGCGGGATGAGAGAGTTGCCTTCGCGGGTGCGGGACAAACCGATGATTCACTGCACTCCCGCAAATTAAATATGTGCATAAAATTAAATATGGAAATGATTAAAGTAGTGTTCATAACTATAGTTCAGCTGAATGTTCTGTTAGGCAGCATTAAAAAAACGGGGTTTAAGCATAACTGACGGATAGCAGGCCTATAGCCTATATTGTCGTTTACGTGGGTTCAATTTGTTCCTGCTGCTCATTGTCAAAACTCGAAATCGAAAGCATGACAGAGGAATAGGGCAGACTAGGCCTACTTCAGTTGTTAGCCTACATTCAGAACCAAGAAACTGACATCTGAAGTCTTTCTCAGGTGTGTGTGCTCCTTTTGTGAGACAGAAAGAAAAACTGAATAGGCTATTCCTCCTGCATGCGGGCTTTAGCGGGCGGGAGCGGGACATCATGTGACAGATGCGGGCAGGAGCGGGACTAAAAATGACACATTAATGCGGGAGCGGGACAGAATATTGCGGGAGTGGACGGGCGCAGGACTGGAAAATCAGTCCTGCGCAGACCTCTAGCTCCAAGTTTCTCTAATACTGAAGGTAGGGGTGAGGTACATTTCTGGCATGTTTCACTTGGTCCTTGGTTCAAATATAATGTACGTTGTTTTGGACAAAAGCATCTGCTAATAAATGTGAATAGAAACGTGCCTTCCTGCTTACTGCACCTTTAAGCGTATCTCAAACGTTATGGGATAGAAAAATGCACCAGTGGTAAATATTGCGAGAAACTACAATTAATCTCACTCCATAAGATTAATAAATTAATAAATTGACCTCCAAGATTGCCAGGTAGTTAATCAGCTAGTGGCACAGTAGTGGCAGCATACAAGGAGAGATAAATGAATGGTGGATGAATTAACAATTTATTCAAAAGAAAACCATACACTTAAATGAAACCAAAATAAATTAAACTGAATGCAAGGTAAAATCAAACAGGCAAGTAGGCCTACACTACAACACAATCACAATGACGTAGTGCAGGTCAACATGCAGCAAGGAATGCTAACCATGCAATATGCGGGAATTAACCAGCCCATATGCTATGCTAACCATGCAACATGCAGGAATCAACCAGCCCATATGCCATGCAACATGCAGCAAGGAATCAACCAGCCCATATGCTATGCTAACCAGGCAACCTGCAGGAATCAACCAGCCCATATGCTATGCTAACCAGGCAATCTGCAGGAATCAACCAGCCCATATGCTTTGCTAACCATGCAACACGCAGCAAGGAATCAACCAGCCCATATGCTATGCTAACCATGCAACATGCAGAAAGGAATCAACCAGCCCATATTCAATGGTAACCATTTAACTGTATGCATGACAATGCTGAAAAAGTTGCAGTTGATTGTCTTCATACACAAAGGACTAGAGATATAGCCTAGAGACAACTGATATCTTGTGAATGTTAAGAGAAAAGATTAAACAGTTGTGTAGATGAAATCAATTCAGTCAGGCAAGAGATCTGCCCCAGTCTTAAATTTAAATAGGACTAAAGCTACTGAATTGGTTGAAATGTACAACACAAAAGAAGAAATAATGAAATCAGTGTTATTCAACATTCTGTTTATGGGGCTGTATATGTCCGGAGGGGGGGGGGGGGATGTGCTAGAGATGTAGATAAAAATATATATTTTTGTGTATTTTCTAGGTCGAAATAAAAAATGGTGTGACTGAATAGTTTGGGGCTTATCTGTATGTACCCACTTGAGTCCAAACTTAGATAAAGATGCATAGAATTAGAAATAGGCTTAGAGGACAGTGTGGATGTGTGTGTGCACGTTTTACACACAGGGACAGACCGGGAAAGGTGTTGATGCAGCAAACACCATGTCACTCTGAGGAGCAGACAGATGGTTCCATGCGCTGCAATGCCTCTGTGAGATTTCTCACCCGTACTGCCACTCTGCTTGACGGCGTCAGTTCTCAGATCCTTTCCAGGAGACACTCTCTCCGTCACCTGACAGAGGGTCTGCCTGAGATTAGCCCTAATGACTGGCTCTTAATCATCAAAATATTCACCCTTTCCTGAAGGACAACAGTTTCGGGGACCCCTGGCATCATTTGCTGCCTGACACACCTCAGTGCACCTGGCAACAAGTGTGAGAGGGAACTATTATATCTCCCCCAACACAAAGAGAGGAGATTTAATTAAGCCTGAGCTCACTGGCCAGTGGAGCGTGGCCTCTCTATTCGCTGATAACAAATCTGCCTCCTGTGGAGATCACTGTGCTGGAACACCCACGGTTCCCCACAATCAGCTGCGAAGGTATGCATGCCGCCTCACCACCCATGGAAGGCACAGGGGGAGTTGCGGGCATGCAGAACCAGACACTTTTGTTCTCCCTCTACCAGTGGTCCCCATATGCCAGAATGTACTCACATGCATATAAACACGCACACACCCACATGTGTATATACCCATATATACACACACGTGTACATAGTATAACCATATACCATATACTCACCATATATACACACACAGAGACACTTATAAAGTTTACCGTTTATGAAGTATTAAGAATGTGTATAGTCAACTTCCATTGCTGTTTACCTTTTTGTATTTTTATATCAGACACTAGTGATGGGGACGAGACAGCCTATGCCGAGTCCAAGTCAAGACCGAGTCTTTAAAGGGTCGAGACCGAGTCTGTTGGTTTTCAAATACAGTTGAGTCCGAGTCGAGACCGAGTCCTTTAGGAGTCGAGACCAAGACCATAAAAACATGTCAGTTTTCATATTCATGATTTAATATCACCCCAGTTAATAATCAAGAGTGAGGCCCAGACTTGGAATTTCACCATTTTAGGGGGAAAGCCACTTGGCCTTTAGTTGGGCATATTTGGTGGGGGGCACAAAGGCCACATGTCAGGGCACCAAGGCCAAAGTTAACTATACAGTAGTAGGCTATAAAAATGATCAAAGTTGTATTTAGCCTGTTCACAGCAGTAGACCTGCATCACTGTATGAAACATTACAAAAACATGAAACATGACATATTACATAGAACTGTAAATCATCTGATTATCTAATATTTACAGTTATCTAGGCTATATTTAATATTTATATTTATTTTATATTTAGCCTAAGAAATCATGTATTGAACAATTTAAGCACAGCCCAGCTTTAAGAAACTCAAATAGCCTAAATGCATGCTTAGCATTTTTTGATCATTAAGGCTACTTTCACAAACTCTTAGTCAGCTGTATATCCTCTGATTTTAATATTTACCTATATCTAGCAGGGGGCACGTGCCTTAGTAAGTCTCCAGTGCCCCAGTAAAATTCTAGCACTGCTCTCGCTGGAAACGACATTCAGGAGCGCATCTCAGTACCTGCTTTAGTCATGACTCGAGCCTGTCACTTACCAGCCAATAAAAAATAAACAAGGGAAAAAAGGGGACCATAATAGCCAATCAGGAAATAGCACCTCTGTAGCTGGGTAAGATTGAACGCAACAACCAATGAAAATCGTTCACATGATTCTTCCGAGTGTTTCGTTGTACAGTGGAAACCGCTGGAGCTCATCACATCACAACACTTTGAGCGCAGAGTAAGTCGTCCCCTGTTTTAATGTTACAACAAATTTACAACTTGTTTGAGAGAAAATAAGTTGATCGATGTTAGAGAATGTTGCCCACATAATTAGCATCTGTTTTTCAATGCTGTGTCATTGTAGCCTAAATTTAGCAACAGTTTACCAGCTTGTGCTCTCTCCCTGACACATACACTCACACCATGCGTAGGCTGCATGAACACATGCGGACAATTAATAATGATTTACGTATACTGTAGAGAGAGTCCTGTAAAAGTAGCCTATACTGTTTGTGAAGCTGTCCTACTGTAAAACTAAACATAGCCTTCTGATAAACTATTCAGAGATGGACATCAGAAAATTCTTCCTGAACAGAGGCAGAAGGAGAGGAACAGTGAGGAGAGATGAGTAGGACGAGGGAGGTATGATAATTGCCCACATTAACGGTAACATTAACATTTATGTTGGTAATAGTCAGTGCTGTGATTTGATCAATAGTTTAATGGCAAACTTAAATAAGTTTGCTGCATTTGCAAATGTAGCCTATAATAATCTACACAGACTCTGTGTAGATTATAGAATACATTTGGAAATGATCACCAAAAGTCAGTATGAAGGCTTTAGTAGGCTATTTAAGCTACAAAGAACTGCAGTATTGCCAGGATGACTATAGGACCCTTGCCTGGGAGGGAAGTATATCTCAATTTTGACTAAAAATAAGCTTTCCCTTGTGTTAGTAGGAAAGCCTATTAAATTAATGCAGTGAGTATAGGCCTACTTACAGTATGCCTAGTGTTTGGATGTTGCTGGATAGTGGCTCTTACAACTGAAGGAAATAATTCTGTATGACCATATGACTTGAAAAGGGGGATTTGAAAGAATTAAGCTTTATAGTCTACTGTATTTATCCTGTCCTATGCAAGCATCCTTTGTTTATCCTTGAATTCAATGAAAGCCTGTCTTTTGCCTGTCTATAGCCTTTTGCCTATCACCAGGTGTGAAATGTTAATGTTTGTAGAACAGCATGTGTTCAGGCCTCTGAAGGACTTCCCAGGAAAGGGGGTAGTTTTAATTAAAAGACAATAGAAGCTGACCAGACCTGATGAAAGCCTAATCCTCATCCTCCCTTTCTATTGCATATTCAAACTGGGTTGGACCTAGAGGTCACTCCTTCTTTTGTTTGTAACATAAAGTTAGTATACGCCTCTGTGTAGTTAGAGATACGGGTGAATCCTCTTGGTGAAACTTGTGGCTCTCCCTTGATGCACATCATTGTAAAGAATAAAGCCTGTTTCCTGATTGACCATTCATCCTGACTGAGTTTCAAGATAACTGCTGTACATGAAAATTACCATCACAACAATTGAGGGAGAGAGTGCTGGTCCTACAATATGACAGTGACAATAATGATTTTGAAGCTTGTAGCCTACCCGTAGGCTAGCCATTTGTTTCATATTGTCAGCATTTTTTTTTTTTTTTTTTTATGTATTGGGAGTTGGGGGCCTGTGCCCCAGCAGAGCTCTAGGCCTAGAATCGCCCCTGATATCTAGCCAATAATTGTAACATTTATTTTGCATTTGGCCTGTTATGAAATCAAAGGGCAAAGATGGCCATGGCCGCAGTGAAATTCCTACCCTGGTTAGGCCTACAGACGGCAGTATCTTTGCATTGCACAATGGGATGTCATTTTCAAATAATGCCCATCAACATTGCATTTTATTACTATTGTTGTTATGTGTTGTGTGTTTTTTTTTATATATGAACATAAAAAAATGCGTTGGTCTCGAGGACTCGGTCTGAAATTACGAGTCCTTTTTCTCCCACTGTGGTCCGAGACCGAGTCTTTGAAGGAACAAGTCCGAGACGAGTCCGAGAAAGCAGAATTCGGTCCCAAATCTGAGACCGGACTTGAGTACTACATCATTATCAGACACAGTATTCTGTTCACACACTGGTTATATTTTTGCACTATACCACCATACCACACACTCCGCCATAACATCTCACTGCATCACTTCCACTGCGTCGCAATTTCAATGTCCTGCCTGGAATCTAAGATCTGGTGTATAGGATATGGTGGATCAGCTCACACTTGTGTTTCCACCCTTAGGGCTGAGCTACACCAGGCGCGTAACTGAAGCGTTTCGTTCGCGTTGCGTCTGCTGCAACAATTAGCTTCCATTATAATCAATGGAAGTAGCTACACCATCTTGAAACCATGACTGCAATATCCACACAATGATAAAATAACTACATATTCCCCAATCTTTGATGGATGAGATATCAACCTAAATCTGGAAAAGAAATATTCTAATCTCTCCAGGATGCATTGAAAATGCACAAAAACAACCAACAGTGACAGTTGAGATTTTGAAATGACAAAGCAACCTAAATCAAGTTATCCACAGGTGCTATTAGTGCAGCAATGGGGCTTTAAAAGCTATGTGACATCTACGGCAATTTTCAAGTCTAAAACCATGTCAACTTTAAAACACAGCTAAGTTAATGACAGAGTAACTGTCCCTAGATTTCAGCATATTATTTCTCTTTATGTTTTCACTCAGTCATGCTGTTTTCACCCCTCAGACACATGACATCCTCATTACAGACTCAGTGTGTGATTCACACGTGTGCATGCACACACACAAATGCACGCACACTCACATACTAATATGCAACCGCCTACACATAAAATTATGGTGAGGGAAGACGTGTGTGTGTGTGTCTGTCTGTCTGTGTGTGTGTGACAGAGAAAGAGAGAGACCAAATGCTGTACTGGTCCTCCGAGAGTGTCTAGGAAAATGGCAAAGGCAAGGCCGAGTTTTATGGGAGTCATAGTGCTCCTTAAACAAGGTTAATGAAGTTTCAAGCATCTTTAGCAGTCTGTTCCTCTTGCACTCAATGTATTGAGTATTGAGAACAAGAAAGAGAGTGAAAGAGAAGAGGATGGAGGAGGAGTAACAGAACAAGAGAACAAGAAAGAGAGATGAAGATGGAGGAGGAGAGGGAGAAGGAGCACACGGATTGTGCTGTGACCAGGAGTGTGTGTATTTGTGTGTGTATGTTTGTGTGTGTGTGTTACCAGGAGTGGAGGTCCGCAAGCTTGGGGTGAGACATCCGAGGGAGAAAAGAAGAACACAACAACCGGAAGGGAAAAAAACATTGTGAGAAAAACATCTGGCTGAGGGGCAGAGAACACAGAGACTCCAACCTCCCCTACCCAGCACACCTCACTCATACACTAACACACACACACACACACACACACACACACAAACACACACTGAACAGACGGACAATAGCCCTAATGGGAGTCCTTAACACCCACCAGCACACTTGAGCTCCGAGCTTCGTGCACACCCGCATGTCCTCTCAATCACACACTGCACACACACACACATGCACATGTGCACACAAACATACACGCACACACACACTCCTGAGAAGACCCAGACAGACCCACAAAAGGGTCAATGGACCAGGAAACAATAGACTTGAATTTTAAAATCATGCATTGCAACCTGTCCTTCAAAGTACTCTACCTACCGAGTTATTGTGTTAGAATAGGTTTTGAGAATGAATGATAAGTTCATAAGCAGATGTCACAACAAGTGCAGCTTCATTACAACATGTATTAAATCCCAGTGGGACTCACACAGTCCGTCTTGCCATCATTGAGTCCAGTAACTGTAGCATTCTTACGTGTATTACTGTGGGCACCGCCACTACCACCACTGATGCTACTTGTGGACAACACTGTGGGCACTCCCATTCCCACACAAACTAAAGACTGAGCCAGTCAGCAGTTGGGTTGGTCCTAGTAGCAAGACAGGAGTAAAAAACACTGCGGACAACTGGCAGGTCCTGGCAACCTATACTTCTCCACACACACTAGTCAAGTCAAGTCAAGTCAGTTTTTTTTTAAAGCGCATTTAACATGCACAGAGTGCAACCCAAAACGCTCCACAAACAAGACACATAACGAAAAGACAAAAGATGCCGGATGCAGCGGCGTAGTCGCCAGCATGCCCGCGACATCAAGACATGACAAATACATTTAAAAAATAACAAACACAAAAGATGCCGGACGGAGCGGCGTAGTCGCCAGCGTACCCGTGACACCAAGACATACAAGACAGACAAAAAAACAAATTAACAAATAAAAAGTAAAAAGCAAATCAATTTCAAAACAAAAATAAATCATGTTAAATTAGTCCAATTTCCAAACCGGCTGAAAATGTCTAAGGGCAATGATGACCTGCGTGAAAGCTGCGCACAGCTGTGTCTTCACAACCGATGCAACGCCAACAAAGTTCTTTATAACTGACCAACCCGGAGAATTCACTGGCAGTCTGGAGAGCACTGGAAGAACAAGACTTTGTCCGAATTTGTGATGGGCAACCCAGCCGATTATCAGCTCGGTGGTCCTAGACAGCGACCGTTTGTTGTTTCATGGTTGACGCTGTCAGAGTTCCTTAGCACTCAATCCAGACTACAGGCACCTGACGGTAGATGCTAGCATGGCAGCTTGCATGTCAGCCGCTCGGTGGTCGTGGCAGCTGTAGATCTCTTGCAGATTAACGTTAGGCACCCTTGCTGAACAATCCCTCCGTCCAGACATTGGGTGTGCAGCGTCACGGATGGATGAGGGACTTCAGAGAAATTAAGCAGGCTAGCCAAGGCGCTCATCAGCCCAATGGAAGCTGGTAACTTGACGATGATGGTGTCAGCAGAGTTTGTTAATCAGAAAAAAGGACTAAGAATAACACAAAAACGATCGAAAATAACATAAAAAGTGATTACATTTAACAAGAAAAATAAATACAAAAAATTGACAGAACACATGAACAGAACAACATTACATGATGCCAGACGGAGCAACGTGTCTCGCCAGCGTCCCCGTAACCTAGCAACCTCTACACACACACACACACACTAATGACCATGTGTAGGGCTAGCGTGTTGGGTAAGGCTTCTGTTTATGTTACATTGCTAGTGGGAGACCATAAGCTGAAAACCCATCTGTTTGTTTGTTTACCCCTTGACAATACAGCTAATTAGCCTTTCATAGCTACAGGCCACTGTTCCCTTGCAATTCCCTACGCTTTATGTATTGTGCTTCAGTTCAGTGTATTTTGTTTTTAAGTAACTAAATTAGCTATCCTATATGAAAGCAATAGTATCTTTGCATTAAGAATCGAAAGAATTGAAAAGTCTTTAATTTACATATTTTATAATGTTTACAATCCATGGGCTCTTTGGGCTGACCCATGTGACATACATTGGATTTAATCAAGTCTTTAGATTGCCTGCTGTCATTGCTGTTATTCAGAGATCATGCTTAGCAATTTGCTTCGTCTGTTGATAGCTGTTGATAGCATGCGTCTTAACGTGGAGGATGGAAGCATTGTAAGGTGAAGACATAAGGTGGAGGATGGAGACGTCAGAAGGTGGAGACATCTTAAGGTGGAAGATGGAGGAGTCTTCAGGAAGATGGAGGCGTCTTTAGGTGGAAGATGGAGGCGTCTTAAGGTGGAAGATGGAGGCGTCTTTAGGTGGAAGGTGGAGGCATCTTAAGGTGGAAGATGGAGGCGTCTTCAGGTGGAAGATGGAGGCGTCTTAAGGTGGAAGATGGAGGCGTCTTAAGGTGGAAGATGGAGGCGTCTTCAGGTGGAAGATGTTGTAAGGTGGATGATGGATGCAGTGTCGTTTTGAGAGGTGTGGTAAGACGTGTTACAATCATCCACCTGGTCCAGTATATTTGGAAAGAAAGACAAAAAACAGAAAACGGTACTTATAAATTGCCTGAGTCCCCTTTACCATAGATGAACTGTTATGGCAAAATAGATAACTAGATTACAGGCAGAATGCTGGGTATTTATCTCTTTTATGTAATTACCTCTGAGGCACCAGAGATGATGATCTCATGCCAAATTGGATTCCCAGGTTCCTTGCTGTATGTCCAGACTTACAAATACAAACCACAATTTCCCCATCTGCAATATTGTGGCCACAGTCAGATCTGGGATAACATATTTAAAGGAATTATCCGGAGTAAAATGCACTTTAGATAGGAGTCGATTGCCAAGTGTGCTCTGGAAATTCACAATTTCGTCGCCGTTTAAAAAAACAAAACAAAAAACATAGTCCAGTCCATACAACTTCATTTCAATTTCAAAAGAAATACTGGACTATGTTTTTTTTTTTAACGGCAGCAAATTATAATTTCAGAATGGCTTGGCAACCGACTCCTGACGGATTTCTAAAGATGGCAGCAAAGATGGCAGCAAAGATGGCAACATTTCCGGAAAGGTACTGGCTTGATGAAATTCATTCTGGACTCTCTATCCGACCACATAAAGACCTCGGGATACTTAGGTTTGGCTTTAGGGACCCTCTACTCACTACCACATAAGTGTAATGTTGTTTGGAACTGTAGAAGAGGTATAAAAATAGCGTTTTGTAGCGGCAAAATAATATACCCTTCTCACTTCCACGCTAACGAGTTTTGACCAAAAACGGTAAAATCAAACTTTCTCAAAACACATCCGAATGACATGATTTTGATGTCAACTCAATGTATGTACTCCCAATCATTCGTAAATTGATCTAAAGTGCATTTTACTCCGGATAATTCCTTTAAGCTTTGCTAATTGCACGATACTGGTCAATCGAGGATTTGCCAGAATATACATGGATTAAAACCTTTCCCCCTCACTCACATCACATCTGCACAGTAGGGTTGCCACATTTGATTTGGAAAGTTATAAATATTAAGAAATGCTGCTAATTTTGCTGTTGAATTATATGGTCACTTTAAGGTCGCTCAGTCTAAGCTTGCTCATAAAACCCTTTCACCTGCTCTTGTAAGATATAAGGCTAATCCTTAAGCTGTTGCCTTGTTTGTTTGTGCCACATTGATAACACAATATTAACAATACTATGCATAATATTAAGTTGTTACAAGCAGTTATACGTTTCATTAAAAGGGGATATCAACAATGACACCTGAAACGTGCCAGTCTCTCTCTCTCTGGTGCGCACTCAAGATACGTTCCCAATTCATTAGAGTACTGTCAGTAACGTTCAAGTTAGATGCTGCTGCATGATCATCCTGCCATGTAACATGGAGTTGGTGCATTTTGACATCGTAAACATTCTCGAAAAGAGAAAAGCAGTTAGCATTAAAGCTATTTATTGACTACATTTTGGTACCCCCTCTGTCCCTTGGTGCCCTTGTGCGTGATGCGTGTGGTGAATACAATGTTGAAACATTTCCTATAGTTTCTTACCTATATTTGTTCTGAACCACTCGTTGACGCAGACACACACACTTGCTTTGGACTCCTTTCCCTGCTGCTGTCCCTTTCTATATTAGCCTACAGAGCAACTAGGCTAGACAGGCGCGTGTACAAGGTGGGGTCTGGGTCTGTGGTTGCACGGAAGTTGCTAGGTAATAATGTAAACTCTATTTTTGCTGCCAATCAACAAAAAGTCTTGTATGTCTGTGTACGTGGGCTACACAGGATTTGATGTACGATAAACACAACCGAATAGTCGTTTCATTAGAAACTTGCAGAAATTATAATCAGAAGTTAATTTTTACCAAAAACCGGGACAATTCGTGTCCCAGAAAATATTATTAATTATCGGGGACAGTCACTCAAAAGAGAACAATCCCGGGAAATCCAGTATGTGTGGCAACCCTGCTGCACAGTCTCCTCTATCTATCTCTCCTCAAGCACTGCTGCCGTTGTGAGGACAAAGTCAAGAAGTGTTTTTTGCCCCAGGGAGGGACCAGGATGGCAACAGAACATAACTTGTGTTGAGAGATGAAGATGGTCTAATGGAGGGCTTAAGGAAGAGTTTGCAGTCACATGCACACTCATACACACACACACACACACACACACACACACACAAACAATTGACCTCCACAGAGAGGCTCTTGTTAGCATAAACATGGAGGTAAGCCAAGTAATGGGGCCTTCATGGATCCTGGACTCTGAATTAGGACCTGTCGATAAGGTAATGACAGACTATAAAAAGGGCCTGAGCCAAGGGACTAGTCATTAAGAGACAGATTTAAAAGCAAGACGTGTTCTGAGTTTGAAAATCCCACAATCTGACACACACAGACAGACACACACACACACAGATACTCTCACACACAATACGATACACACTTTCTCCATGCTAAAATATAACATACTATATATTGTGTAGTTCTAGTAAAGTACTTGCCTTTCCTCAAGGTACATTCAAATGCATTGTGTACACATACACATGTATCACACAATCTCATGTACAGGGGGCATATGAAATTTGCACACACACACAAAGACACACACATCCTATAATCTCCAGCTTTTCTATATCTCTCATTCTACTTGTCTTTCTCCTACGACAGACTCTCACAGATCCATCGTTCTCTCTCTCCTACCCTTCCAGACACTCACACACTCCTCTTCTCCCTCTGCCCCCCCCCCTTCTCTTTCAGACAGACACTCACACACTCGTCCACTGGCTGGGGGTTTGGCATCCCTGAAGGTGCCGTTGGATTGACAGGAGAAATGTACGCTGGAACTGCGGCCTGCTGCTCGTGTGTAATTAAGGGAAATCGCCCCGCAGTGTTTTGGCAGTGCCTGGTCGTGGAGGCTAGCCCTGCCGCGGTGGCATAAATCATCGGGGTGATGACACCCGTACAGCAGTTACCGGGGAATAGAAGAAGAGGGAGACAAAAAAACCTCCCCACTTTTTACTGACATATTACGCAGCTCAGAGCAAACTGCCGACAAAGTGACCTTGGAGATAAAGAGTAAGTGTGGCAGACAGGAAAGCTCTTTAAAGGCCATTTAGACCTCTGTGGGGAGGTCCATGTCTGTAAGCATGCATGTGTGTGTGTGTGGTAAGGAGTATAGATTTAAAATACCTCCAGGAATTTACACAGGCTTCTTCAAATTTTGCTGAGTACTGAGGGTGAACAGGTTGTTATGGGGACTGGGAAGGTATACAGTATAACCACTCCTCAGACAACTCAGCAGTATATGAATTTAATAGTATAGCATTTATAACTAGATGTACCGCATAGCGGTACAACATATGACCGCCGCTCAGTCCTGTACATCCATTCCTCTTGAAACTTTTGTGTATGCTTGTTTGGCATGTGTGTTTGCGGGCCGCACAGAAAGTAGCCTACTGGCGCTGCAAAGGTGAATAGATTTGTAGCACTTGCGAAAAAATTTGTAGCATTGTTATAAAACCTTTCAAAACCTTCAAATTCTCTAAACAATCACAAGTAGGGCAGTTGATCACAGTCCATCCATTGCAACTGGACTGATGAAAGGTACACCTGTAGGCTACATTGTATTTGGGAAAAGCAGAAGGTAGCAGCATAATGTATTTATTTATTTATTTATTTATTTATTATTAAACAAAACAATCCCTGTCAGATCCATGCAGTTTTCAACAGCTATCAAGAAGAGAGGTCATGTCATGGATTTTTGTGAATGTTTCTTCTTCTACATATGCAAGAGTTTAGTCATCTAGTTATGATATTCAACTTAATTGTCAATGCACAAATGAAATACCAGTAGTCTAAAACAAAATGCAGTTTTACCCAGTGGTGCAAATAACTGACATGTCCAAAAGGGCCTTCATGAAATGCGTCTCTAGATACACATTTTAACGGGCCAAGTTGAAGAGCTGCTGTCCGTTATTGTTTGTGCAAATATAGGCTGATTCATGTTCCCTTGCATTTTGCAACTGTGAGGTCCACGGTTAGTCTGGCTTTCGCCAGACCAAGCTTAATCTTTTAAGAAATCGAAAAAGAAATCGCTGGCAGATCAGGCTGGGTTCACCCAGCTTAGTCCTTGGTAGGCGCCCGATAGAAATATTGTGGCGCCCCCTCTGCGACGTTCGCCCCCCGGTTTCAGAGCTATTCTAAATGCAAAAATGCATAGAGGGAGTTATGACAAAACTGTGTCTGTTAAACTATAAGCTATAAGGTAGGCCCTATGCTAGGCCTATTACACAACATATATTGTCACTAAGCTATGCTGGCGACCTAAATAAAATCTCTTTTGGGAACAGTATCAAGCGGACTTAAGCTGCCACCTCTTGGCGAAAAGTTAATAGTTTTGCAGTAGTAATACAGCTGCGTGAATCACGGAAAGCGCGAATGAAGTGGACACTTCTAAATGGGACCCACTGTACAGTAGCTGAAGGTCTGTGGCTAAAGCAGCCATAATGAAGAAAGTGTTATCATTGTTTGGATACATCACACACAAGTGCTTTTTAATCGCATAGACTACAACTACCAAGCTGGAATCAAAGAACATCGACTCCCCTCTCACACCCTAAACACGCACTTCGAACAAACAAAAAGCGTCTCAGTCTCACGGTAGGCTATAGCCGTAGGCAAAACTGTATCGGACTGGTGTAACGTTGGTACTAAATCATCCATCGCAAAGAATGATTTTTATAGCACGTGCAACAAATATGTGTACAGCCCTGACCTGGATACATGCTCTCTCAACGTGCGCTCTAAAACATTTGGTTTAAATGGAGATGTAGATCATCACGGGTGCATTAATAAATCTACATTGCTGCGAGTTGCACGAATTATTCACTTTGACGAATTTATGTTTCAGTCCTAGTTACTTTACTTTGAGCCATGCTCTTCCTTACTTGAATCACCTTTGAAAATAGAGGATTGAAGTAGCCTAGTGGGTGTTTGGGAATGAACGTTGACTCAGCCTATATAATTTCCATTAGAAAACCATCATGTTAGCGAACGTGTTGTGGCTAACTCACTTAGCTCCTGCTAGTAGCCTAGTTATGGTCATAAGAGAATGGGATGACAGTCGAAAGATAGAATTAGTGCTGTTATCAATTTGCTTGGTAGCCTATACTGTAACTGCATTTATGGTTTTCTACAAATACATAATCAAATTGGCCTCCATCACTCAACCAATGCTAACGGTAACATTATTTTACCTACCTCCTAAGCTATAATTTACAAGATTAACGTAGCCTACCTGCAGTAAAAACCAAGCATGTCCGATAAACATTCTCAGATTTATTTCGGCTTCAAGAAGAAATGGGAATTACATTTAACGTGAAAATCATCCTACCCTTATTAGACGTTCTCTACGGTAAACTTCAGTGTTGTCCTTGTCT
Source organism: Alosa alosa (assembly GCF_017589495.1). NCBI lineage: Eukaryota > Metazoa > Chordata > Actinopteri > Clupeiformes > Clupeidae > Alosa > Alosa alosa. Next base: position 29,002,571 of record NC_063204.1, read on the forward strand.
TTCCAACCCACTTTAGATTAACTTCCAACAACATTACGTCTCACTGCAACGATGCGCCATCTGTTGGACAAACGACTATGTAACGCCAATACTGGAAATGCTGCCAAATGATGATGAATATTTGGTTTTCCTTTAATCCTACTGAATTTGTAATTATGTATCGGCCGTTCTAATTGCCGATACCGATAGTATGTGCCTGCCTGTGTGTGTGTGTGCGTGTGTATATGTGTGCACCACCATCTACAGGCCAATGAGTGTACAGTCACTAAATGTACACATAACCAGTCTTGGGGGGGGGGGGCTGGGTTGGGGGGAGTGGCCCCCGGGGACCAAACAAAATTTTTCCGTAAAAGTCTAATGGGGCTACATACCCACCAAATTTCATGTGCCCCGGTGTTTCGGTGTCCCGGGTATCGTTGACCAAAATTTCAGGAAGTAGACGGAAAAAAAAAGAATAAAAAAAACGTTGACAATCCCTATGTGACCGCTTCGCTAGCTTTGCTAGTGGCGGTCATAACAAGTACACACAGGGACTCTACTGTACATGCCAGCAGATAATTGCTGGACCACAACATAAAGCACAAAATAAAGTGGAATGTACACTCTTAAAACAAAGAGTTGTTGTTTTTACACAATATGTGTTGAAAATAACACAACTTGTGCTGTTTTTTAACACATCTCTGTGTCCAGATAGGGACAACACGGTAACACTTTACTTGACAGTATTGACATAAGAGTGACATGACACTGTCATGAACACATACCACTGTCATGACACATAAAACCTAACCCTAATCCTAACCTCTAACTCTAATCCTAACCCTAACCCTAACCAAATGTGACTTAATAACAGAAGCGTCATGAATGTTTATGACTTGTTTATGACACGTTCATGACAGTGTCATGTCACTCTTATGTCGATACTGTCAAGTAAAATGTTAACGACAACACATTCGTTTTAGGAGTGTAATGTTATTCCAAATGTGGAGTTCCAAATCCTTACTCTTACTTTCAACCCTATTCACTAACTGTTAACAAAGCCTATTAACACATTCATAGCAGCTGTCATAAACTGCACATAAAGCATTCATATGACTGTTTCATGAGACATGACTCAACATTCATATCAAACCTTTCATGAATGTAGTAGACAGAACGACGACAACTTGTCAAAATAAAAGTCCAACAATCGCAAAGCAGCATTGCTGTTCTTCTCTCCAGCCTTTGTAAATATTTCATGAATATCTTATGGAGTCTACACCGAATGTCACTTTACTATACAAGTTGGGAAGTATTCGTAATCACGGAGTTTAACACTGGGAGGTAAATTAGCCAACATTCAGCCGTGTTTGTGTAACCAGTGGCAAAAGATGAGAAATCATCTGCAAAGGTTACATCATAAAACAAATACATTTTTATGAAACAAAAATGATTTGCTTGACCATGTTCTGTCTTTTTGGCACTGCAGTAGCCCACTGACTCAGATGGGACGTGATCAGGTAAAAGGTTTGGAACAATGCCGTTTTGCGATTGTTGGACTTTTATTTTGACAAGTTGTTGTCGGTCTGTCTTCCACATTCATGAAAGGTTTGGTATGAATGTTGAGTCATGTCTCATGAAACAGTCATGAATGCCTTATGTGCAGTTTATGACAGGTGCTATGAATGTGTTATGTACTCACCCGTCAAGTAAAGTGTTACCCTAGTTGAGATACACTGCAGTATAAACTATCATATTACAGGGACAGTCCACTGGACCACACTGATAAACACACACTCTCCTCTGACCACAGCGTGACAGAGGAACCAGCAAGGCTTTAGACTGAATCTCGGAAACATCTTCTTGTGATCACGATGGCGGTGCTGCAGACTGTGGTGACGTTCGCTCTCTTTCTCTCCCTCTCCTCTGCTGTGACTTTAACATGCAACAACCTGATGACTCCCCTGCCCCTGGAGAACTATGATGAAGTAAGCTAAATTCATCTTATCCTGTCAAATCCCTGTGCTGTGTAGTGCTAGCAGATCTGAAGGAATGAAACCAGAGATAAATTACCATTATTCCAAAACAGACTGTGAGATCCAACTTGACGAGTGAATAAAATGTTTACAACTTAACTGTATGATGCAAACTTGCATATAACAGTAGACAGTACATAGTCAGTCATTTTTTTTTTCTTATTTGTTATTGTCATCTCAAAATTGTACTTGAATGATTTCTTGTCTACTCTGTGGTGGGAGAAGGCTGATAACTGTCCCTGACTGTGGTGTGTTCTTACAGCTTACCGGGAAATGGGTTATTCTGGCCTTAGCTGGAGAGAGACAGCTGTCTGAACTAAAAAGCTCCTGGATTGAGATCTTAGCAGATGACCAGGGCAAACAGAAAACCGTTCACTGAGCAGACAAGCTGTAAGTTTGAGTACATTCTTTTTTTTCTGCCTTTTTATTTAAATTACTTTATTTAAATACAGTGCTTTCATTTAAATTATGAAAGGTCTTCTTCTACTGCACTACTATTTAAAATTTTTACATTTTGCCCTTCAAAAATAGACAATCACCAACCGAAACAAAACACAAAGAACATTGCATTGACATACAATCAATGAAAAAACAAAACAGAAGAAACATCACAACAGAAGCAAAGCAACCACAACAAATGACAGAGATAGATACATTAATACAAATAGATAGGGAGAGTACATTCTAAGCTTTGCATGCTCCATAAATGTGCCAACTGTACTATGGATATGACAACTATTACCACTTATTATGATAAAAAAAAAAAAACTTTCAATGGTCAATTTCTAAAAAATGGCCCCAGAACAGTGCCCCCTACTGTTGGTCCTCATCATTCAGGCTCTGCTGGAGTTTGCATCTCACCAAAAATAAATAAAAATAATCAACAAGCATTCAGGGGAGATTCGTTGGCCTATGGTGCCTTATAATTAATTCATTAATGTATGATAGATAGATGATTAGATACCCTTACTCAGTGTGGATTGGTCATATAAAAGCCCTTGATACTTTATGTGAGTTGCTTTGGATAAAAGTGTCTGCTAAAAGAATAAATGTGATGTAAATGGATTTGAATGTTTTTATGTATCTTACAGAAATACCGGTTGTGTAGCTGGATCTTCGGATATCACATTTTCTGGAGGTGTATCTAACATGATCGGTAAGTGAAAATCTATTAATCAACATGACATGTTCCTCACGGCAGATGTAATGTGTAGTTTAGTCATGATTCTCATTTATTTCTCATTTGCTACGGCAATAAGTTCACTGGTCCCATGTGATCCCCTCACCGAGATCATAATCAGTCCAGTCAATGTTTTCACAGGTTTTTAGTGGATATTGCACAAAAATACTTTCAATTCAACTGTAAAAATGAAAAAGAAAACGTTTACACCTCAAATCAAAATTAGGTAATGTGTGGTCAAAAAAGGAGATCAATAAAGTCACTCTGATTAGAAATAATTAAAAAACCTTTAATTAATTAGGCTATGTGTTGTTGCACACTGATTTATTGATATCTGCACTTTTTACCCCCATTAATGCACAAATAGGCTGACACCAGACATAATTTCACTGCATTTCTTACTTCCAGTAACTATATGCATGTGACAATAAACTTCCTTGTATCCTTGTATCCTTGTATGTATATCTCAAATATATGCAGCAAATACAATATATACCACAAAAAGTCCTCACTGCCTTTACTCCATTCCAAACTTTGCAGTTAATTCAAAAATCATCAAGGGAAAGTACCTGCAGACCTGTGCTGACTGCTTCCTATATGCCAAGCTATAAGTCGATGATACCATCTCCAACCACATGTTCTTGGCTAGTAAGCTCTCTGACCTGTCCATCTACAGTGTCCGTGTCTACAGTATCTGTGTGACGCTATGAATGTCACTTTACATATTACTGATGTTCTTTTTGTCGCTAATTTCACTCTCTTTCTTTCGTGACTCTGTGACCTTCAGAGAGAGAGGGGTCAGTTCTAGAAGAGTCTTAGAAAGAGACATTCAGGAAACAAGCTGAGTGTGTGAACCTCCCACAGATAACCTACCTCCAAGCAGGTGGAGCAGGTGAGGCGGTGTGTGTGTGTGTGTCTGTTTGTGTATGAGTTTGTGTGTCTGGGAGTGTGTGTGTGTGTGTGTGTGTTTGAGTATGTGTTTGTGTTTGTGTAATGTGTGTGTGAGAGAGAGAGAGAGAAAGAAAGAAAGAAAGAAAGAAAGAAAGAAATAGTGAGTGAGTATGCATTGTGTTTGTGTGTGTGTGTGTGTGTGTTCCTCCTAAACCTCAATTTTGCTGTCTCTTCTTTTAGATCTCTGTCCTGACGAGAGAACCCAGCAGTAAAGAGATACTACTTACTGTACAACACAACATGCAGTCACTGGAACCCATTTCAGAGGGCCTCATTATATTTATCTTTTCATCTATCTAGTGTTGTTATAGAGTTAGCACTTCTGGTATTAGAGCCAGGACTAGTACTGCATGCATGTCACTGTCCCAAACCAGTATTTGTTTGAAAGTGTAGCACAAAAACCTATGTATTCAGTGTGTTTATGTCAGTGTTTCTCAAACTTTTTCAGACCAAGGACCACTTAATCAATAAAAAAATCACGGATCACCTAGTTAAAAAAGACATAGCATAGACCTATTTCAACAGTATATTAGACAATAGGCCTACTCACTGAACCACCTTGGTTTTTGTCTTTGCATCTTGCTTATTGTGTCAGATGATTCATATGATTTAATTGCCATAGCTTACATTTGGATTCACATACAAGTCAATTCAATATTGCAAACAACTCATGTATATCATATTTTACCAAGTCTGCATGGCATTTACAGTAGAAGGCACTTTTGTCCAAAGCGAATTTCTGTACATTTATACCCTCATATAATGTCTGCAGTTAACAAAATAACATTTTGATCAAGCATGTCAGAAATATAGTCATGGTCTTCATTGTGTATTTTACTAGTGAATGTAGCCCTCCCAAACAATAGCTATCCACCAAAACCTCCCCAATGCTGTGTCAAATATCATGTACGACCAATGGACAGGTAGCTTGACTGTGTGGTGGAACCAGACATAGGATTGATCAATTGCCAAACAGCACCAGACAGATGAATGGGGCTGATCTCATATGGACAAAGCACTGGACCGGGCAACCATGTAGGTTGTCAGGACAGTAGACAGGATACCATAGCGACAATATATCACAGCAAAAACATCTATCAAACCGCCTCCTGTATGGCATGTGATGTCTTGGTTTGAGGCTAACTTCCCCCATAGTGCCTTAGGAAAGACTGGCATTGGGGGTTAACTACAGTAAATGTGATGCCGAATGGGTAAAAGAATTTAGCTTGGCCAGCTAGCATTCGCATGCTGCTGTGTTGTTCACATATGAACTCCACAGCCAGTGGAATTCCTCGCCCCTCTGCCGTGCTCCTGAGGTGCTGTGTTGATGGGCTGGGATTGTTTACAGCTCAGTCCGTGGTGTGGCCTGCACCATAAACAATCATCAGCATTAGCTAAATGAGTAAACAAACTGTTAATGAGCCTGATGTCCTCTGCTTCCCACCAGAAAGCCAGAGGGGTTCGAAAGGGAATGAAGTCTGGAATAGCTAATGAGCTGCTGATCCCTTCCTCATTTTCTTTTTTGTTATCTTACTACATTTCCCATGATGCCAAGCGGTTCAGGGGCCTCCATGTTGTGTGCTCAAAGAAAAGACCATGAGACCCCCTGCCCGCACACACACGCACATTTTTAGTTCGGCAAGTGCCCAGACATCCCTCCACCAGATTAGCCACGGGAAAAGCCTTTACCCTGGCGTGCGTTTTTTGTGTTCCAACATCACACTTTTGGTTTAAACAGACTAACTGGAGGACCCTGAGGGGCAAATTTTTGTTGAATTTTTGTTTTGTGAGATTACAATCGCAAACTGCTCCTTTGCCTGCAAACTTCAAATCCCAACGGTGCTTTTCTATGGAAGGAGTAGTAGTTATGGCACACACTGGCATCACTGTTTAAGGGAGTGGGTTCAGGGAGGACGTTTGGCCATTTGTAGGGAAATCGATGGGCATTGAGATAGTTTTACCTCTTAGTATTCAATGTACATTACATGATAAAGTATGTGCAAGCCATCAGATTGCACCATGTGCACCCAATTAGACAGTCCAAAGAGAAGTCAGCTCTAAAGCTAGACCTTTCTATCAGACATTTGCATGAGGGGATGTGTACAAATGTTGTGTTTGTTGTGTTGTTGATTATTGAGCATAACACCTGCATTGGTTTTATCGGGCCACACAGCATATTTTCGGATGAGCTTTTTTTCCCATCAGAGAAGGTGTGAATTAGATGCAAATTACAGACAAGATTTTTTTCATCCTCTAATTGACGTCCATGGTCATCTGCTTTCTGCTACGCAGCGCCTCGGATCCTCAATTATGAAATGAAACCCCAACGTTATCTTAACATTGTTTCCACAAAAATAAGTCACGCTGAAAGGCATATATGATTCTAACTGTCTCACTGAATTGCATTATGCACACTCAATTCTCACTGGTATCTGCTAGACAACAAGTACCAAAACATGGTTAGTTCATAGATTTCACATGTAAAATACATTTTATACAACCCCACCCCCATCTTGCCTGTTCATAATTCTTGAATTGTGTGCATGTGTACATGTTTATGTTTATGTGTGTGTGGGTGGGTGGGTGTGTGTGCGTGCATGTGCTTGTGTGTTTGCCTGTTTATGTGCCTGTGTGTGTGCTTGTGCACGCATGCGTATATATGTCTACTGTGTGAGTATGTGTCATACGTAGGATTACTGTGAATGTATGTGTGTGCGTGTGTATCTGTTTATGCACATGTGTGCATATGGAATGGGTTTACATGACCCCTGGAGGCAAACATACGCAAAAAATTGGTCATCCTAGGCCCTACGGTTCTCAAGATATTCACAGAAAACTGTGTCTGCCCTACCCTCCTTTCGGGGGGTCCAGTCCAGCGGGGTTCTACGGTTCTTGAGATATTCACAGAAAACTGTCTCCGGCCACCTACAGGCCAGTTGGTGTATAGTAACATAAATTAATTTATTGTGTGGCCCCCCATGAACGGAATTCCACGAAAACTTGGCGTGGATTCAGAGGGTGTCATAATGATCCTACACTTCCAATTTCGTGCAGTTTTGACTATGTTAGGTCACAGATACCTGCGATTACAACACCTCATTTTTACTTTTTTGTGTTTAACTAGGTGGCGCTATACATGAAATCAGTGGTTCTGGAATGGGTTGACATGGCCCTTTGAGATCAACATACAAAAAAAAAATTGTGTTTGCCTGTTTATGTGCCTGTGTGTGTGCATATATATGTCTACTGTGTGAGTATGTGTCATACAGACATCCTACACATCCTACCCCATACGTAGGATTACTGTGAATGTATGTGTGTGCGTGTGTATCTGTTTATGCACATGTGTGCATATGGAATGGGTTTACATGACCCCTGGAGGCAAACATACACAAAAAATTGGTCATCCTAGGCCCTACGGTTCTCAAGATATTCACAGAAAACTGTGTCTGCCCTACCCTCCATTCGGTGGGTCCAGTCCAGCGGGGGGGCTACAGATCAAAACGAAAAACGATGGTTCCATGCTATCCATGTGGGGTTACATGCCCACCAAGTTTCGTGTACCCCGGTCTTACAGTGTCCCGGGAATCCTTGACGGACTAAACCTATATGACCGCCGCTTCGCTGCGCGGCGGTCATAATAAGTAGCCAGAGGGCTGGATGGGGGGAAGTCTGGAATAACCAACAAGCTGTTCCTCATTTCTTTTAATGCTATCTTACTACATTTCCCATAATGCTGAGTGGTCACACACACACACACACATATATTTTATTTTTCACCGAGTGCCCAGACATCCCTCCACCAGATTAAGCAACCCTTGATCCCTGGCGTGCGGTTTTTGAGTTTGGCTGTCGGTACCGAGCGTCCGCTGGTGTCCTGTTTGTCTTTGCGCTTTGTGTGCTCTCACTGGAAATCAGCTGCGGATCCGTCTCGCCAACTTTGCTCCGAGGTCTGTGGCTAGATAAGTCGGTACCCAGGGTTGTGTGTGTGGGGGGTGCAGGGGTACAAAGGCCCATCTCAGAGGCACGGTTGCTAACACCAGAGGCCCAAATGCAATCTGCCGTAAGCCTCTCGCCACGCCCCTGGTGTCAAAGACAAGCAGAGGTGGAGGTGTGCGCTGAAGACGATTCAACCTCTCACAGTGTCTAATCACCTCACCTAATACACACACACACACACATACACACACACACACCAGGCTCACAAGCACTTCCTGTTCTTTGTGTCTCCAACAATAACCCCCTCTCATAATCTCACCCATTCTAATCTTTCCCTATTCTGTCTCTCTCTCTCTCTGCCTCTGAGGAGCAAGCGAATGTTAAACAGGAACAGGGAGAACAACGGAGAAGCGAGAGAAAGAGAGAAAGGCCACTGCAATTATAAACGAGAGAATGATTCATTTCTTACTGAAACAATGGAGGAGAAAAAACTCCTAACGGAGACATTAAAGAGAGAGAGAGTGCTGAAAGAGTGTGAGAGAGTTAGAGAGGAACTGTGTGTCTGTGTGTGTGTGTGTGTGCGTGCATGCATTTATCTGTGTGTGTGTTACAGGTGATAAAACACCTGTGTGTGTATGTAGATATTATATTTAAAATAAGCCCTTTCCTCCCAAAACGCTCATTTACAACACTAACAGTCTTCAAACAGATTCATTTGGTGGATTTTAAATTGGCAAAAAAAGTTGAAGTTTTGTATAAAAAAGCATGTAAGGATGTAAAGCATCCAAGTATGGAAGGATACTGTAGATGTCCTGCTAGTATTCACAGGTACACACACACACACACACACACACATGTGCACTCAGAGCAGAGATGATCCTCTATCACAAGCATGTTGAATGTACGTACACACGTACACACACACACGTACACACACACACACTCACACATTTTAATTCTTTATTTAAATCCACAAATCATATTACAATAGACAGGATTCAAATATTTCAAGAGATAAGATAGGGCTTTGTCACTCAATGATATTCAGGGGTACAAAAAACATCTCACACACACAAACACACACACACACACATATATACACTCACAGCAGAGATGATCCTCTATCACAAGTATGTTGAATGGTTGTGGAAGCTGGCTATCTGCAGGATCTGAGTTATTATGGTCTGACCAGAGATAGAGGTAGCGGAACAGATATAGAGGGGTAGAGATGAGGGGCACTGGAACAGATATGGAGGGGTAGAGATGGGGGGCAGATATGGAGGGGTAGAGATGGGGGGCAGATATAGAGGGGTAGAGACGGGGGGCACTGGAACAGATATGGAGGGGTAGAGATGGGGGGCAGATATGGAGGGGTAGAGATGGGGGCTGAGAGCGGTGAGCCCTCCCTCCCCAACAGCAGAGGCCATCATCTCTGAACACAAGTCAATGTGTTATCATCACACACTCACGTACACACACATACACTCTCTCTCTCTCTGACACACACACACATACAAACAAGCTCTCTCTCTCTCTCACACACACACACACACACACACTCTCACAATATCACTCATACTGTACATGTGCTCACACACAAACCAACACAGCAGTTAACCAGTCACATGAGATGTTTACAGTAACTACATACACACTCAAGGTAGAACACACACATCTAACTTACTGTTGACTATATATGCACTGCACACACACACAAACACACACACACACACACAAAGATCCAAGATAGTTTCTGTTCGCTGCATCACACATTACTGTAACCTCCACATTGCTTGAGAGCCTAGACAGTGTTTTTCAGTTGAAATCTCTTTCCCTTTTTTCCATCCCTCCATCTGTGTGTGTTTGTGTGTGTGCGTGTGTATGTATGTGTGTGTGTGTGTGTGTGTGTGTATGTATGTGTGTGTGGTCTCACCTGTTCCCCAGAGCACAAGAGATATCTGATTCTCAGGCAAACATGTCTTGAAGCAATTGAACATTTTCTTTCTCCAGATGCCTGTGTGTGGGAGTGTGTGTGTGGGAGAAGATTCAAGATGTGTGTTTGTTTCAAGCTTATCTTTGTCTTCCTGTCACTGTTGCATACAGTGTATCCTGCCAAATATTAACAACTACAAGTTCTCAACTGAAGCAACGACTAAATGTAGCCGCTTGCCGTTGCTTGCCATGCTAAAAAAAAAGCTCAATGTCTTTCAAACGACAACCCTGCTGTCCAAAGTCGCTCTGAATAAATGTATGGGAGTTAAAGCTTTCTCAGGTTTCCAAAAAGTAAAAAAACAAGCCTATCTCACTTAGTAGTTCTGAGTGTGAAGTCTGGCCACCACTGACAGGCGTTGCTTGATCTGTGATGGCAAATGGTTGGCAGAATCAAAGGGACACGGACGTGGTGGAATGATCAAAGCGGGTATTGAGGGCCCGGTCCTGCCCGTGGTCCTGTGCCGTCGGGGAGGAACCGGTTCTATTTCCCTGAGGGCCCGTGTCCTTGGAACATGTGCCCGCATCCTTAAAACATCACTTTCTTGTTAAAAGTCTCTTTTGAAGCCCAAGAGGAAAGCCAGGCCCCCTGGCACTGCTGGGACGCTATCAAGCACCATTTGTCTGTGTTACTTCTTCACATGCTCCTCTTTCCACAGGCTAGCTTTTCTTTCACCTTCTTCTTCTTCTTCTTTTACCTCTCCTTCTTTCTTTCTTTCTTTTCTTTTCTTTCTGTCTTCCCTCAGGTGGTCTCAACAGCTAAGAAAGAAGTGACTCGTCTTTCAGGGGACAAAGGTGTCTCATTCCCTCTCCCCCTCCCTGTGTCTGTTGTTGAAGGCATCCTTTGAAAATCACTTTGCCCTACTAAGGAGAGGAATGCTTGGTGGTAGCTTTTGTGTGAACCTGTGTATGTTATGTATTTGACTGTGTGTGACAGAGCGAATGGGAGAGGGAAAAATATGGCTGTTGTTTGTGTGTTTATAAGTGTTTGTACACATTTCCTCTAGCTCTGTCTTTGTAACATTTGTGTATCTCTGAATTCATGTTCTTTTTTTCTTTTTCTATTTTTATGTCTCTGTGCACGTGTCACATATATGTGTGTGTGTGTATGTGAGTGTGTGTATGAGTGAGTGAATGAGAGAGAGAGAGAGAGAGATTATGTGTATCTTCAAGAAAGCATTATGTTCCTACTCTAGAGAAATATGTTCCTTTGTGCTGAAATGAATATCATCTCACAATTTGCCCAAACTGCCTGCCAAACGGGGAAAATTCTTTCACTGCCTTTTTTTTTTGGCAAATAAGTTACAACAAAACAAATGAAAACAATGCAATGAGCGTATTGGACTCTAGCAACGAACCCTTTGCTTTAGTTGTATGTGGATGTCTGTCTTTAGTTGTGTGTAGGATGTCTGTCTTTAGTTGCGTGTAGGATGTGTAGGATGTCTGTCTTTAGTATGTGTAGGATGTGTAGGATGTCTGTCTTTAGTTGTGTGTAGGATGTCTGTCTTTAGTTGTGTGTAGGATGTCTGTCTTTAGTTGTGTGTAGGATGTCTGTCTACTGTCCCTTGTCTCAGTGTGGGAGACGCATGTGTGCTTACAGCGTATTTAAGTCGTATTTCTTGCTAATTTGCTCTACAAATGTCTCCCTTCTGCCTCAGTTTGGAGAATGCCTGTATCTATGAAAGTGTCTTAATTGGTTCTCAAATCTTAATTAATAATAAATGTATTTAATCCACAGTCCTGTGTGAGAGTATGAGGGACATGTGCATTTTTAGATAGAAAGAATAGCAGTTTAGTTACAGCTGCAGTGCAAAGGTTGGTGGGTGTGTATCTGTACTGTATGTGTGTGTACAGTATGTGTGTATGTGAATGTGCGTGCATGCATTTGCCTGTATGTATGTGTGTGTATGTACATGTGTATGTGTGTGTACTGTATGTGTGTGTGTGTATGTGAGTGTGCGTGTGTGCATGCATGTGCGTGTGTGTATGTGTATATATGTGAATGTGTGTGTATGTGTGTCTGTGTATATGTGTGTGCGTGCCTGTGTGTGTGTGTGTCTACGTGTGTGCGTGTACTTGTCTGTGTGTGTGCGTGTGTGTGTGTACATGTGTGCGTGTGTGCATGTATGTGTGTGTGTGTGTGTACATGTGTGTGTGTGTACGTGTGTGTGCGTGTGTGTATGTGTGTGCATGCATGTGTGTGTGTGTACGTGTGTGTATGTGTGTGCATGCATGTGTGTGTGTGTGTACGTGCGTGTGTGTGCATGGCTGCTTGAGTCAGATGGTGATGACACAGGTGAGTGGGTACTGCAGGAGCAGTCTAAGAAGGGTGCAAAGAAGCGTGAGAACCCTCTCTACTTCCTCCTGTGCACAGTCAGGCTCTCAAGGGGCACCACAGGGCCCATGACGAGGGAATGAGAAACAGAGAGATGTGACTGTGTGTGTATGTGTGTGTGTGTGTGTGTGTGTGTGTGCGCATGTGTGTGTTTACGTGTGTGTGAGTGAATGTGTGTGTCTGCATGCGTGTGTATGTGTGTGTGTGTGTGTGTGTGTGAAAGAGAGATAAACAGAGATGTTAAGAGACAGAACAAAGAGAAGGAAAGAGGGAGAGGCTAGAGAGAGAGAGAAAGAGAGAGTAAAGGGCTGGACATGGGGGGGCATTTCTTTTTCCTGCCCCCCAGACGCCGCAGCCGCCGCAGCCGCACTGACATTTGGGCAAATCAGCTATGCTGTCCTCTGATCCGGCGTGACTCTGAAGTAGATCGCCCTGCTCTGCATGACAGGTGCCGCAAAGGCCTCCTTTCCCCACCCTCTCCCATGTCTCCACAAAAACACATCTCTCCATCAACTCCTCTCTCTCTTCTCTCCCTTCCTCCCTCCATCCCCCCTTCTCCATTCCTCCTCTACACCTTTGGGAAAAGAGGCAGAAAAGAGAACCATAAACATCTATGCCCCCCCCCCCCACCTTGTCAGACTGTGTTCCAGCGAAATAAGGAAATGCCAAGTCGGGGAGGCAGATGATGAGCGTGCAGGCTGGGGTAATCTCCACTAAAGGTCATGTGTATAGAGCAGCCACTACGGCTAAAATAAACGATCAAACGTTGGGAGCCATCTCTTGCCTCGCTCGGCCTTCCACTCTGTTAGCGGCAGCCGCTGACTCACTGACGGTCTGAGAGACCAAAGGGAGAGCGGGGGAATGGATTGGTTGTGGAAGGAGCTGAACCTTTGGGTGGAGGGCGCAGGATGAGGTGTGTGTGTGTGTGTGTACGGGGGGTGCGATTGCTGTTGTGGCAGAGATTGCTGATCAGTCGGAGACGCGGCCTGTGTGCTAACAGACGGGTGGAGAGCGACTAGCGCTGAGATGTTTAGCTTCAGATGATTGCTTGAGAAGAGCCGAGTGGGACTTCAGTGGAAGAAATGTGTGGGTGTGTGAGTATGTGTGTGTGAGGATGTGTGTGTGTGTGTGAGTATGTGTGTGTATGTGTGCGTGTGTTGAGTATGTGTGTGTGCGTGCATATGCATGCATGTCTCTGTGTATGTGTGTGTGTGTGAGAGAGAGAGACAGAGAGGGAGATAGAGACAGAGAGCAGGAGGGAGGTAGATAGTAGAGGTTTTTATTCTTTCTTAATTCTTATTATTACTACTACTTATTATTACCTACTGTATATAAATGCTTTGGCAACAGTGTATCTTCAGTCATGCCAATAAAGCTTATTGAATTAAGAGACTGAGAGGTTGAGAGGTAAAGAGAGAGAGGGAGTGGGGGACAGGGATTGGCTCTGCATTAGGCTCTCTCATATTGCAACAACATGCTCCAGCATGTAAGAAATCTCTAATTATGTATAAATGACACAAAATGTTAATTTTAGACCAGAGGCAGGTGTAATCTGCCAAGGTATGACATGATAATACATTAATAAATGATGCATTAATCTGCCAAGGTATAGGATGATAATCCATTAATAAATGATGCATTAATACTGACGGAAAAAAAACTTGAATCAACCATGACTCTGTGAAAAGAACTTGTGCTGTCAGGCATAGCAAATGGAGGTGTTGAAATCCAAAGAAACACTCTGCAGAATAGAGACAAAGCAATACCCATTTTGATCCAGGGGATTCCCCCTCTACATACGGCTTGCTTTCACATGCCTTTCAAAATTGGACTCTAATGCTGATAACATTTCAGACCTCTCTCAGAGGCAACAGATGTAATGGAGACAATGTCAGCCAAACGGCAAATCTTGTTCAACTTCTTTCTGCCATTGCCTACAGCACTCTTCTACTCTTGTACTTTTAAGTTTTCCCAGTTTCAGTCAGTGAACTTTCAGTTGACTTCTTCTGAGTGAAGTGTGTTTGCAAATGCAAATGCAAAGTCAGAGCAGAGGTGCACCACTCCCTTGACTGCTTTCCTGCTTGTCCTGTTTGAGAACTTACATTAGAGCAGCACTAAAGAAGATTTGCTCTCAGGGTCCCCCTACAGTCGAGAAGCACAACAATGAATGAACTCGTTAATATAATAAATGTGTGTCTTTGTAACTAAATATAACTCAAATACAGTATAGAGGGAATGCCCGGACAGCTGTCTGTACGAAGAGAGCTCCACATTTATGTAAGTATTCTATCTATTTGTACTCTACAGTCTATAGCATAACTGGGGTGTGTGTGTGTGTGTGTGGGGGGGGGGGGGTTCCTACTTGCGACAGCAACTTTCTTAGTCTATGTTACAAATGAGATATGACAAGCTCAGAGTGCGGCGCTGAGCCCAGTGGCAAGTACAACAAAAAATCTTTGGGACATTACCCAGAGACTTCCTAAGGAGTAGACACAGCACTCAAAAAATCCTCCATAGAAATGTTTGGGGTTAGTTTGTAAAAGCCAGTATGGCAATTGTCAACACATATCCCGCCCCTTCCGCGGCAAAACAGTTGACATGTGAATACATTGTGCCAATCATGTGGTGTGTTGTGAATACATCGTGCCAATCATGTGTTGTGATCTCGCTGCTGGAGCAAGGTTGGTGTCGTGAAGCCTTGCACACACACATTTCTGCCAAAATAGATGACCGATAAGTGCCCAAAAAGCGTTACAATATGGCTGCAGAGTGGAGGGACTTGCCTTAAAGGACTTTGCATTACCTCAACCAAGAGCAACCTAGCGGCGAGCGCAGCGTATGCCACATACAATGTGAATCCGACTAGACAGGAAATATCCCGTTCTGCTACAGTGGGCATGAGATGTAAACATGTTTTTAGACTACAGGCCAATATAGCCTATAGTCCAGACAAAAGTATCACACAAAAAACTGATTAAATTGTAAGATTTTGTCTGATAAGGCATAGCAGACCTTATACATCTACATTTACAATTAACCGTTTCTGTTAAGAAGATTCTCTGGACATTTTGCCTTGTTTGCCTTGTGTCAATATGGCTAGTTAATATTCTTAAGAGCTAGCAGTGTGAGCTGTTACAGTAATAGGCCTATCTAATGAAACATTAAAGGAGAATTCCAGTGTGATATTGACCTAAAGTGTGTTGAAACATGACACCGAGTGTGAACGTAAAAAAATAATTCCGTGGAAATGCATGGATTCCAGTTGCTGCTACTGGAAGCAACTGGAATCCATGCATTTCCACGGAATTATTTTTGGAATCTGATCCCTTATCATACCGGTTCATTTGTACTCGTCGCTCGACTTATCGTGACTAAATTCAAGATGGTGGCGAATTGTAAACTTCCTGAAGGTACTGTCTGTATAAATCGTCTTGTAAATAAACTACCAGTGCTTTTTCAAAGTTCTCAAAGTCTCGTTTTAAATGTCAGGGCCCTCGGAAGTCTACCAATGAAGTGTGGAGCTACTTTGAGCCTCGTAAATGGTGTAAAACAGTGATTTATTTGCATGGCTAGGCCGATGCCCGAGGCACCCCCTTTGAAAAACTGTTGGTAGCATCGGCTAACTAGCGCCAGA
This sequence comes from Alosa alosa, assembly GCF_017589495.1. NCBI lineage: Eukaryota > Metazoa > Chordata > Actinopteri > Clupeiformes > Clupeidae > Alosa > Alosa alosa. The sequence goes on from NC_063204.1 coordinate 29,018,614, forward strand.
TTTTGGAGAGCAGGGGACAAGCCGAGATGAGCTATGAGACATACGTTCACACTCTGTATCATGTTTCAACACACTTTAGGTCAATATCACACCGGAATTGTCCTTTAAGGGACCATTCAGAATTGTTCAGTATGTCTTGTGATCTGTATGACTTGAACTAGTAAACTAATGTTATTTGTCTAGGTAACTGAGTTACCATAGGAATCACCCACTGCCTGTGTCGAGTGATGCTTGTCACCTAGACTTTCAATTCCCCTTAATGTGATTCAGCCACCAATTGGCTTCTATAGTCTTCGACTTGAACACTGACTGCAGCAATTGACAGTTGATGCACTTGCAGTGTTTCAGGCTTGATGGGTTGGACATGGAGAATGTGTGTGTGGCCCTCCAGCACTGCCATCTCAGGCAATTACCCAGCTGTCACGGCTGCCAGGGACTGGCTCTGTGTGGAGAAGTATAAAGGCTTTACAGGGAAGTCTACTGGGTGAGAGATAATATTTGAGGTGTTGTGCATGGGGCGATTTCAGCATTGGTACTCAAAGAAGGTGTGGGTGTGTGTGAGGATAAAAATCTGATGATTCTCTGCATTAGAACACTCTCTCTCACACACACACACACACACACTCACTCTCTCTCTCGACGAAAGAAAGAAAGAAATTGAAACAGTGAAGGACAGCATTTCGTCCTCCCGCAATAAACACCCTTTACCAGATATCACAGTTTCTTGTGTGTCTTGTACTTCCTGTATTAGAAACAGTGCAGTTCACAAACATGCATGTATGCCTGCCTGTGTGTGTTTGTGTGTGTGTGTGTGTGTGTGTGTGTGTGTGCATAACTTAAAATAACAAGTCAAACACCCCCCATTCCCTCATATCCTAATTAAGTCAATTGTGAAAAAAGAATTTTCCCTTTTCCCTTTAACCTATTTTATTTTCCCTCTGCAGAAATAATTGCACAGTCCTTTTATGTTTTCAATTAATTTCTCTTTTCTCTGTCTTTGGAAAGTCCATACACACACGCACGCATACACACACACACACACACACACACACACACACACACACACACACACACACACATATATATTTCATTCCCTGGTCGTGTCAGTCAAACAATGGAGAGAAAATAATTTACAAATAATTAAAAGAAGAGAAGTTCCTCTCGATTCAATCCTTGCTGCAAGTGTTGTGGGTGACTGTGTCCCCTTCCACACACACATGCACACACACTGGGAGTAATTACCCTGATTGACAGAGGAGTGTGGTATTGAACAGGAGGGTAGAGAGGAGAGCTCCAATTTGTTTATTGTCCCAACACATTTTAAACAGCAAACTCAAAGCAAACTCGAGACATCAATTAAAAATTCCTCCATTTCCCAAATTCTTGTCTTGACAACAGCGTGTTGAATGAATAAATTAAGTTATTTTGTTAACCACCTAGTCCTGTGTGTGTGTGGGTATTTACCCTCTGATGGGTAATGCAGAGGAAAGAAATTTCTTCAAGAGAACAGAGAGACTGCAGAGGTAGGCTTTACACATTTGATGAGATCCATGCTGCGTTCTACAATCAGGGGCTTGTGTCAGCCTGACATGCCCACACTCACTACACCGTCCCTGGATCTCAAGAGTATGAGACTCCCCCTGGTCTAGCTTTCATTCGCCTCCCTTCTGAAGATCTCCCCTCTCTCTCTCTCTCTCTCTCTCTCTCTCATGCTATTCCTCTTCTTTTTCTACAACATGCCCTCTTCGTTTGTACTTTCAGGTTTATACCCATCTCTCTCTCTCTCTCCCTCTCTTTCCCTCTCTCTCTCTCTGTGGTCCCCAGTCCGACTGCTCCAACATGAGCAGAATGTTGAGTCCTCTGGGCTCTCACTAGAAACCCTGATGAGGCCGCCGCTTTGGATAAGCCTCCCCCCATATCCCCACATGGCTTTCAACCATGTCAGCTATCCATCTCTTTTTCCTCTTGATCCATATATCCACCCATCCTCCCCCCTCCCTCTCTTTCTTTCTCTCTCTACTCTCGCTCCATCTTTATTTTTCCTTCTCCTCCCCATGGGGGTCTTGTGTCGGGCAAAGCCAAGCTGCCAGTCCTTCATGCCCAGTCAGGCTAATCCCGGTGGGCCTTGGCTGACTCGGGTGTCGCCCCTCTCTGTGTGCATCCAGTTGGGGGGTTGGGCGTGCGTGTGTGTGTGTGTCTGTATGTGTGTGTGTGTGGGGGGGGGGGGGGGGACAGTCCAGATGAGGTCCCTTTAAACTGGCTGGACTGGAGTGGGCTGGACTGGGGGTGAGGAGGAGAACAGAGGCACACTCTCAGCATGCTCCCCAAGAAAGAGATGGATAAGAGGGCCAGTGCAAGCCCTACTTAAAATCCTTGTGTGTGTGTGTGTGTGTGTGTGTGTACGTGTATGTGTGAGCATGCATGCGTTTGTCTGACTGTGTGTGTGTGTGTGTGTGTGTGTGTGTGTGTGTGTGTGCGTGTGTGTGTGTGTGAGTATGTGTGTGTGCATGTCTGTATGTGTGTATGTGTGTGTATGCGTGCACGTCTGTGTGTGTGTGCGCACTCATCTGTGTGTGTGTGTGTGTGTGCTTGTGTCTGTGTCTGTGTTGATGTCTTTGGTGTTGGAGCTCCCAGCCAGAGGCCCCTCTGGCTCCTTTGATCCCCACAGAGGATGCATCCTCACTGGGCCAGCTGTGATACAAGCCCCCTCTTGGTTCTCCCCTTTCCCATGAGTCTCCAGTGCTACAGTACACACACACACACACACACACACACACAAATAAGAACACACATATGCCTTGCAGTTCATGGATGCGCTTGCTTTAAATAATGCAATATCACCAAGATTTAAGTGTAGCTATGGTCTTCACTAAGTGTCTCTTTGTGTGTGTGTGTGTGTGTTTGTGTGTGTGTGTGTGTGTGTGTGCGCGCACCCGTGTGATGTTGTTTAGCTTGCCCAGGGCTGTTTTATCACACAGAACATTCTGGAAGTGAAGCAATCAATTTCGAGCGCTGCTAATCCGTGTGGTGCGAAGCCGGTTAGCGACGGGTCGTCTCCGTAGCGATGGAGAGTAAAAAAGAGCGGAGGATGGGACCGGCTGTGTGCATGGCAACGCGTGTCCAATCTCCCACAACGTCCAGGGACTTACCTCCAAGAACAAGCAAGACGGTGTCAGAGGGATGGAACTGAAATATAGAGGGAGGGCAGAGAGAGGAAGAGAGAGAAGGAGAGATAATTACTCTGTCTCTCTTTGTCTTTTGCAATCTCCTTTCCTCATTCTCACTTCATCTGTCTCTCCTTCTCACCCTCTCTTTCTCTTAATTTCTCTCTCTCTCTCTCTCTCTCTAGTGATTAGAATCTCAGCCCTAATTGCCTGGGGCCGTGTCCATTATGTATCTGTGTGTAGGTTAACTGATGTTTTAACAATGATCCTGTACTCTTAATGCTGCTCATTAGTGCTGTTGGGCTCTTCTCTGGGAGATAAAGTGGAATATATTACCCTGCTCCGCACACACGGCAAGGTTCCGAGGCCAAGGGATCGCAGAGGGCCGTGCCGCTCCGCCGGCTACTGCAAAACATCCTAAATGAGTCATGCCTCCGATATCAGGGCCGCACAGTCTGCATGTCAATTGCAGTTGGACACACTCTTTGATTTTGATTTTTGTGCTGTGATTGAATGAAATGTACACAAGCTGGAAAAATGGTTAGTTGGATTAGTGCCAGGAATCAGGCATATGGTGAGGCCATCACTGACCTGAGGTCTGCACATCTGTGTGTGGCAGAGTCGGATCAATAAAACAGCGGTGAAGCCGATATGGTTTCAATGTTTTGGATGAGCTACTGTGCAGTCTTCAGTATCCGCGATGTCACATCGTTCTAGCCGTGCCTCGAGCTCCAAAAAGATTCCTGCTTCTCAGGAGCCCATTAAAGAGCTTTTCCTCTGCCACTCTGCACAGGTGTAAGGTGTGAGCTTGCCCAGGTGTGAGCTTGCACAGGTGTGAGGAGTGAGTTTGCCCAGATGTGAGGTGTGAGCTTGCACAGGTGTGAGGTGTGAGCTTGCACAGGTGTGAGGAGTGAGCTTGCCCAGGTGTGAGGTGTGAGCTTGCACAGGTGTGAGGAGTGAGCTTGCCCAGAGGCTCCACGGCTTGTCTTGGTGGTTTGTGAATGTGTGGCAGACGGGAGTTCTCTTAGATACCCTGAAATCAGCTCCAACTGAGTCTCCATTGAACATCACATCAGCATAACCAAATGTTCCACGACGACAGACCCTTTGCACAGGCTGACATGATTGCATTTTAATGGTAACATAAAATAATGCAAACCTCAGCTGTTGCAAACAAAAAACACATGTAGTAGTGGCAGAGGTAAATGTGAAGAGAGAGAGAGAGAGAGAGAGAGAGAGAGAGAGAGAGAATGTATGCTCATTACCAGGGCTTTTACAGGCTATTTTCGGTGTTAACAGCTTTCTGCTCTCAGCAGACCTGACATCTCTGCAGAGAGGATGTGTGTGTGTGTATTTCTTTGTGCACGTATGCTTGTGTGTTTGTGTGTGTGCTCGCACCCATGTGTGACTGTGTGTGTGTGTGTGTGTGTGTGTGTGTGTGTGTGTATGTGTGTGTGTGTGTGTTTGTGTGCGTTTGTGTTCCTCTGTGTATGCATGTGCATAATGTGTGTTTCCGTGTGTTTGTGTGAGCGTGTGTACTTTTCCTCTATTCCGAAGCATTACAGTATGTGCCATGAACCATGCAACAAAACCTGAGTCAGACTTATTGTGGTATTAAAGTTAAATATTTAATCAAATACAGTCCCTTCTCTTTTCTTAAAGGGGAACTATGCATTTTGTTTAGCTTAATTTACCTTAACTTAACAGCTTCATAATCATTGGAATGCTTGTTTTTCTGGGGCGAATGGTGGCCGTCTCGTTTCCCCCGGTGTCTGTGAGCAGAAAAAACAGCCTTGCAACTTTGGGCAGGCGGGCCACCGTACTCAGAGACTGAAAATTCCACAGTCTTGTGATGTAATGAATTGCTTTACTGCATTACACACATTCACGCCAGGCACCGGCTAGTAAAAGGTAGTGATGGAGTTTCTCAGACATTAGTCATGACAAAGCCAGCAAAAAGAAGCAGAAAGCGAGTAAACCGTTGTCGGAGGAACAAAGAAAGAGGAAACTGCAGACTGACCGATTGAGGAGTGTCATAAAATATATACGCTGAAGCTGTAGGGGGAGCTCTGCAGAGAAACCTGCGAGCGAAAAACGAGAAAACAGCGAAGAAATGGCCAATACTGCATAGTTTGCCTTTTAAAGAGTGCATGGAAGACAAACAACAGTGTCATGGGTGGGGAGGATGTGTATGTGTTGTGTGGGGACTGATTATGATATGGAGACCAATGTTATATGAACTGTTGCAGTTTTGGACATTAGTGTTATAGGGACTGTTGCAGTTATGGACATTATTGTTATAGGGACTGTTGCAGTTATGGACATTTTGGACTCTTAGACGAGCAATGACAGTTTTGTTTGTGTGGTAGGATGCTTGTGTACTGATTCTTTTCCCTGCCCCGAAGCCTGCGTGGTGCTCTAGACGATTTCCCACACCCGTCAGCCTTGATGGGCAACCATCTGGCTACCGTGCTGGTTGGCTGGTGTGGTGATTGTAGCTCGGATAAGAGGCAGTGAGCGGCGGGACTGTGGGGGGGAGTAGGGGAGAAGGCGAAGTCCTGCTTCCTGCTGCCTGTTGCCTGCTGACCGCTGTTGGCTGACCGCTGCCTGTGCTGACCGCTGCCTGCTGACTGTGACTGCCGACGAGGACGCTGAGCCGCTGTGGGCTATCTACGCTAGACGATCGCCACAGTAAAGGGAAGAGCTATTTGTATTCTTTTGTTAATTCACATGTCCATGTAGCTCACGATGGTGTTGGAATTCCAGGCGGGTGCTGCCGGACGACGAGATGGAGCCTGATCCGGAGGAGAGCCGCAGTCGAAGTGACAACGCTAACTTGGGTGCATCAAAAGGGACGGTGATATTCCAACTCTGCATCGTTGTGCGAGTGGCGTCGCTGACACTGCTGGCTAGAGTGGTCTAATGGCCTGTGTTTTGTCAACAGTTTCAGCCTGGACTCAGTGCTGCTTTCGCTTCCGTGGTTGAGGACTCCACTGGCATGCTGACGTGAACATCGTGCCACCGTGACGTCACCTTCAAGAACTAGGCTCACTGCCGATCCGATAGCGGACTACATTTCCCAGAGGCCCCGGTGAGACTGATACCAATCCCCTTGGAACTGATTTATTGTTTTTTTATTTTCCTTTTGGCCTGGAGGATCCCGGCCAACGGTCAATACTTTTCCGGCCCGTGGATACCTAAATTTAGTGGGAAGGGGGGGGTGCTACATATGGGGAGTGGCAGGCCCAAATCGAGGCTTTCCTGCGTTCTCAAGGATTAAGCGGGCAACAAAAACTGGACTTCATCCTTAGTGCCCTTGAAGGTGAGGCCAAACAGGAAGTACTGCTTGGAGAGCCAGATAAACGTGACACGGATACGAACCTCTTCGCCCTACTGAAGACCCTTTATGGAAAAGCTGAGCCAGTTGCCCAACTGCGAGCAAAGTTTTTCCAGTGCCGCCAAGGGGCAGATGAAGGGGTGGGGGCCTTTGTGCTGCGTCTCCGCGAACTGCATCATCGATGGCGTGCCTTGGACCCTGCGCCTGTGGGGGGAAAGGGGATGCGAAAATGCTCCGGCCCAGTTTTCGATGGGATTAAAGCCAGGTCCTGTGCAGCAGGAGTTACAACGTCAGATCCGCCGTCTGCCCGGCCTGACCTTCGCGGAGACCTGTACTGAGGCGAAGGCATTAGAAAGGGAGTTACAGCAAGAGGAGGCGCACGTATGCAGGACCCAAATGGCCCAGCTGGCACCAACAGCCACAGCAACAGATCCGACCTGGCAACAATGGAAAGACTCTTTAAAGTCCGAGTTGCAACAGGAGCTCAAGGAGCAAGTCTCAGCACTGAGCAAAAATCTACTGGAGGAGTTCAAGAAGCTCCACCTCCAAGGCTCCCAGGGTGAGCCTCGGTCCTTCCAGTGGGATGCTCAAGGCCGACCCATATGTCGAGACTGTGGAGAGTCTGGACACGTTCAGCGCTTTTGGCCCCGTCGTCGTCAGAATTTTTAGAACCCTCGGTTGCCTTGGGGCGAGCTACCGGGGAGGGGGCACAAAAGTCCCAGGCTAAAGAGCCCTTTATGGTGGGTGATTGTCCACAGGTGGAGGTTGGTGTGCAGGGTAGGAAGATTCCATGTATTTTAGATACTGGGTCTCAGGTTAGTCTTTTCAGTCACTCCTTTTTTCGTAAGCATTTTGGGGATAGTGTTTTGCGGGGGGCGGAGGAAGTCCCATGGCTCACTTTGAGGGCCGCTAATGGACTCGCCATTCCCTACATTGGGTATATCGTACTAGACTTTGAGGTCGGGGGGGTTAGTCTGCCAGATAAAGGGGTGGTTATTGTCCAGGATTCCTGCCTTGGAGCTGAATGTGGAATCCTTGGAATGAATGTTATTTCTGACTGTTGGGCACAGGTTTTCCAGGGAAGCCACCCAGGGGAGGCAGCCTTCAGGTCGACCACCACCCGGAAGGCTGGAGAGGCTTGGGGGAAGGCCTTTGCAGTTTGCAGGAAGACCTTGGTGCAGGGGCCCATTGCACAGATAGAGGGAGTTGCCAAGTTGGAGCGTCAGAATCCGGTCATCCTGCCCCCAGAGACGGAGATGGTGGTCTGGACCCGCGTACCCCAGGGAGCCGGCCAGGCTGACTGCTGGGTGATGATTGAAGACCTGGCTGAATGGAGCCGTGAGTGGCGAGTGGCAAGGACCCTGACCTGGATGCGCGAAGGTAGGGTTGCTCTCCGCCTGTGTAACCCTAACCCATTTCCCGTTCAGGTTCCTCAGGGCCCCCCCCTTGCTGCAGTCACCCAGGTGGGGACTGAAGATGTGAGGAGCCAAACCGAGCTGGTCTTTACCCATCCAGAGCCAGCTGTGGTAGAGGTGTCTGTTCAGTCCGTGAGCAGCGAGTGCATGGAGGACCGCCCGGCGTTGGGCCTGAAAGGGGACGGTCTGACCAAGGAGGAACAAGGCCAACTCGCATCACTGCTGCAGAAGTGGTCTTCAGTGTTTGCTGCACAGAAGGACTATTTTGGCCGAACCAGCGTTGTCCAACACCGGATACCTACTGGCGACGCTCCCCCTATCCGGGAGAGACACCGGCCTGTTCCACCCACGTTGTACGCGGAACTGCGGGGGTTGCTACGAGGGATGCTGGAGAACGGGGTGGTGAGTGAGAGCTCCAGTCCTTGGGCTGCCCCTGTGGTCTTGGTCAGGAAGAAAGATGGGTCCTGGCGCTTCTAAGGCCACTGCCGAAGCTGAATCAGGTAACCCACAAAGACGCTTTTCCCCTGCCGCTGGATCGAAGAGTCCCTGACTACACTGAAAAAAGGCGGCTTTCTATTCAACCCTGGACTTGGCGGTGGCTATTGGCAGGTCAAAGTGGATCCTCGGGACCAAGAAAAGACGGCCTTTGTAACACCTCTAGGACTGTACCAATTTGAGAGGATGCCTTACGGCCTATGCAACGCCCCCGCCACGTTCCAGCGGTTGATGCAGCGGTGCCTTGGCGACCAGGTAAACGACTTTTTGCTAATTTACCTGGACGATGTCATAGTCTTTTCCCCATCCTTTACTGCTCATCTGACCCATCTTGAACAGGTTTTCCAGCGCCTCAAGACTCATGGCCTGAAGCTCCAGCCACAGAAGTGCCGGCTCTTCCAGAGAGAAGTGCGCTACCTGGGGCATGTGGTCAGCCAACATGGGGTGGTCACCGACCCCGAGAAGACGGCAGCTGTGAGGGACTGGCCTGTACCAAATACTGTGAAGCAGGTTCGCTCTTTCCTTGGTTTACAAGAGGCTACTACCGCGCTTTATTCCTGGGTTTTCCAAGATTGCCACCCCTTACATCGGCTGTTGGAGGGAACTGCTGGGGCCAAGAACTCCCCGATTCAGTGGTCAGAGGCCTGTCAGGCTGCATTCGATCAGTTAAAACAAGCCCTACTGGAGGCCCCAGTCCTGGCGTACGCAGACTTCAGCCTCCCCTTCAGGGTGTATGTGGACGCCAGCCTGGAGGGACTGGGCGCTGTATTGTCGCAGGTCCAAGAGGGGCATGAAAGGGTGATCGCCTACGCGAGCCGCAGTCTCCATCCAGCAGAACATAATGACAGGAATTACAGCTCGTTCAAGCTGGAGTTGCTGGGGCTAAAGTGGGCGATCACTGAAAAGTTCAAGGACTATCTCTGGGGGGTTGAGGTGGAAATTTTCACCGACAACAACCCTCTGGTCCATCTGGACACAGCAAATTTGGGGGCCACTGAACAACGATGGGCCGCCCAATTGGCAAATTTTAAGTACAAGATCAAATACCGCCCATGTAGCCGGAATGAGAATGCGGGTGCCCTGTCGCAGCTCCCCAGTGGGTTGGGGGTCGGTGCTGTCCAAACTGTCCTACCCCCAGGGCCAGGCCAACATGATGCTGGGCCTGAGTCAGGAGCCACTCGGGTGGAAGAGGCCCCACTGAGTTATTGGCTGCAGGTCCAGCAAGCTGACCCGGATCTTCAGCAGCTGGGAGCCTGGAAGCAGCGGAATGCCCAACCCACCGATGCAATGCAGAGCCCTAAGCTACGGAGATGGATGGCGGAGTGGGCACGACTGGAAGTCCGGGAAGGGGTTCTGCTCCGGAGAATTGAGGAGGCGGACACCGGGATTGAGGGATGGCAGATCCTGGTCCCAGAAGCAGAGGCTCATGCTGTGTGGAAGGATTACCACCAGGCGGCTGGGCACGCAAGTCATGACCGGACTCTCAGCCTGCTGCGGAGGAGATTTTTTTGGCCTTGGATGGCCCGAGACTGTGGTGAGTGGGCCAGAGGGTGTGCCCAGTGTGCCATATGCAAGACTGGCCCTGAGGTGAGGGCTCCCCTCCAGTCCATTCAGTGTGCATACCCTTTCGAGGTAGTGGGCTTAGATTACCTGGCACTGGGGCGTTCAGCGGATCACTACCCTTATATCCTGGTCATTACTGACTTATTTTCCCGGTATGCTGTGGCGGTGCCCACCCGAGACCAATCGGCGGTAACCACAGCCAGAGCTCTGTGGGGAGCCTTCATCCAGACCTTCGGCTGTCCCGAAGTGGTTCCTGACCGATCAAGGAGGCGCCTTTGAGTCAGAATTGATGCGCCAGCTGTGTACATTGTACGGGTACATCAAGAGTCGCACCACCCCCTACCACCCCCAAGGAAATGGTGCAGTGGAACGGTTCAATCAGACCTTGCTGGGCCTATTGAGTTCTCTGCCAGTGGAGGAACAGGGCCAGTGACCAGCAAGGTTGCCAGCCCTAGTGCAGGCCTATAACAACACTGTGCATAGTGCTACTGGACTAACCCCTCATTTTGTTGTGTTTGGCAGGCATGCTCGACTTCCCATAGACTTGTGTCTTGGTGTCCAGCCCCCACAACAACGTGCCCCCCTGGAAGACTGGGTCCAAAGACACCATCGGACCCTTATCGAGGCCTCCCGGCATGTTCAGACTCTTGCGCAACAGAGGCAGACATGGAACCAAAACCGATACAATCGAAGGGCAACAGCCACCACCTTACTAGTGGGAGAGCTGGGGTCTTGGTCCGCTAACTTCCTTGGCCGGGGGCTCGAGGTAAGCTAGAGCCAGGTGGGTCCCCTCCATTTGTGGTGGTGGCACAGGTGCGTCCGGGTCAACCTGTCTACAGTGTCCGGCCAGAAGGCAGAGAGGGTCCCATCCGTACCTTACACAGGAACAACCTGCGGCCTTGCCCTCCAGGTCTCCAGGAGGCCTTTCCTCCAATGACCAGGGGGCCTCGGACAGACACAAATGGCCCTGGTCCTGGGTTACCCCTTCGGTGGCCGCTGCAGCAGGTTCGCCCCCCTATGCCTCAGGAGGATTTGGAGCCTGCTACCCCCTTGTTAGCAGGACAGGTGGACCCTGAGCTAGAGCAGGTAGGAGGGGTGGGGCAAGGGGTGGTGGATGACGGGGGTGTTGGGGTAGTACCCATGGTTAGACGATCCCAAAGACCTAATTTGGGGGTACCCCCAACTCGCTACCAGGTATGACGGGTCGGGACGACCGTCCATTTAGCCGGGGGGGATTATGTCATGGGCGGGGAGGATGTGTATGTGTTGTGTGGGGACTGATTATGATATGGAGACCAATGTTATATGAACTGTTGCAGTTTTGGACATTAGTGTTATAGGGACTGTTGCAGTTATTGACATTTTGGACTCTTAGACGAGCAATGACAGTGTTGTTTGTGTGGTAGGATGCTTGTGTACTGATTCTTTTCCCTGCCCCGAAGCCTGCGTGGTGCTCTAGACGATTTCCCACACCTGTCAGCCTTGATGGGCAACCATCTGGCTACCGTGCTGGTTGGCTGGTGTGGTGATTGTAGCTCGGATAAGAGGCAGTGAGCGGCGGGACTGTGGGGGGGAGTAGGGGAGAAGGCGAAGTCCTGCTTCCTGCTGCCTGTTGCCTGCTGACCGCTGACCGCTGTTGGCTGACCGCTGCCTGTGCTGACCGCTGCCTGCTGACTGTGACTGCCGACGAGGACGCTGAGCCGCTGTGGGCTATCTACGCTAGACGATCGCCACAGTAAAGGGAAGAGCTATTTGTATTCTTTTGTTAATTCACATGTCCATGTAGCTCACGATGGTGTTGGAATTCCAGGCGGGTGCTGCTGGACGACGAGATGGAGCCTGATCCGGAGGAGAGCCGCAGTCGAGTGACAACGCTAACTTGGAGTGCATCAAAAGGGACGGTGATATTCCAACTCTGCATCGTTGTGCGAAAGTGAGCCGCCGCTGACACTGCTGGCTAGAGTGGTCTAATGGCCTGTGTTTTGTCAACAGTTTCAGCCGGACTCAGTGCTGCTTCCGCTTCCGTGGTTGAGGACTCCACTGGCGTGCTGACGTGAACATCGTGCGCCGTGGCGCCACCTTCAAGAACTAGGCTCACTGCCGATCCGATAGCGGACTACATTTCCCAGAGGCCCCGTGAGACTGATACCAACTCCCTTGGAACTGATTTATTGTTTTTATTTTCCTTTGGCCTGGAGGATCCCGCCAACGGACAATAATTTTCTTCTTATTCATTTTTGTGTTTGTGAATGTTGTGTCTTATGTGCTGGTGGGCTGCAGTAACTGGGCAGTGGGTGGAGTTGTAGTGGGTAACGGTTAAGGGCCTTTTTAGTGTGTGGGCGTGACGTCACAAATCATTACTGTGTGCATTACTGTGTGCTGTGTCCAAGGATTGTGAAATTATAATAGGTGGTGATTCGTGCTTATGACTTTTGAAGTGCCTTATGGTTCCGAGATGGGATTGACTACACGTGTGGTTTTGAGTGGCCAACCCTGAACATGTCCGCCCCTATAAGTTTTACCCTCCTGTCTAGAGTGGCGACCCATGTGTTATTACATGTTAAATAAATCTGTATTTTTACAAAAAAAAACGTAATCTCGTGTTGTGGTGTGTGTAACTGGGATCTGTTGGTACTTAAGGCTACTGGCCCTTGGCTGGTGACAACAGTACATACTGACCACAGGGGGCAGCAGGGTCCTAACTGTGATTGACATCTGGGGTCAATGACACAGACAGCCGTCAAGCACCGGGGACCGGCCAATAGGGGAGTCTCACTAGGCTAGAGAGAAGCACCTGCATGAGTCTTGGGACATTTGCTATTTGGTGTACGTTACTAAGGTTTCTAATAGCAAACAGAAAATGTCAAGATAGCAACAAGTCATTACATCCTCTAATTGTCAAAATACTATTGTCCATAATATTCAATCAATGTGGTGCAAATGAGGCTTGAGTTGGTGGATTAATTCATGAAAAGTGAGCAGGAGTCAGGCAAAATAGGAATTATGAGAACCGTTTAAACTCTATGGCCTAAGCCCCGAATGTTTTCAACTGCCCTGCATATTGATTGAAACTGTCGGGAAGTGTTGTTGATCTGTATTGTTGAAAACTTAAAACAAATGAAATATTCGACCTCATGTTATACAAACTATGTTTGGGGGAAGTATTAGATTCCCACTTTTACAGCCTATAGGCCTTAGGTCTATTAGAGAGATGTGCTAAAGCACAGCCAGGAATGGTGCATAATGGAGATTACAAAGCGCTCTTCTTTGGTCAGAACCAAGAAGAGTGATTGCGGATAGGTACGTCCGTCCTGTGCACCGAAACTTTTTACAATTCAACAAACCATTTAAAGAGCATCAAGCTATTAAAATCTCTCTTATGTAAGCACAAATAATATAACAGCATATTAGTCAGTCATTTTTATTAGGTTAAACAGTGATTTCATAAAGGCAAAGCTATATTATATCAGAAGTGGCACTGAAGCGTAATTTCTCCATGAGCCAGCTGGTAGAGACATCTTCAGTAAACAAATACAACCACATGGTTTTGTTTTCACCGTGTGCGGCCCAAGAGGAAGTCACAACAAATTGTATCCTCCATACTGGTGCCATCACGGCAAAATTCTTTGCAAGATCAAACCTGAGTGTGAGACATCGCAGGAGGTGAAGGGAATGTTAACAAGGTGTGAAAGCTTTCTCACACACATCTTGGATCCAGCATTAGTCTTAAAATGACATTTGGGGTGGTTTGCATTTTGAAAACAAGTGTTGTAGAAGCGGCTACATTTGAAAAAGGCAAGGAGGAAGACAATAGGATGGCAAAGTCAGCGGTTCACAGTCATTCTTAAGTGTGTGTGTGTGTGTGTGTGTGTGTGTGTGTGTGTGATGACTCAGTGTCCAGAGGCTAGAGCATTGCTGACTGTCAGTCCCCACAGATATGCAGATACCTCTCCCAGGAGTCTCTATACACGCACACATGAATACTTAATCACTGCCATGTACAAACAGTCTGCATAGGCACACACACACACACAACTGCATACACAAATGCACACACACAAATGCATACACACAGAAAGAAGCACATCATAGTGCAGTGGGGATGTCTTAAATTAATAAAAGGAAAAAAGAGCTGGTCACACACACCATTTACACACACACACACACACATGCACACACACACACACTCATGCACACATACTGCAGAGTCGGCAAAATAACACACTCCGAATTGATAAAGGCTGGAGTTGATACCTGACCATATGTTCCAATTATAAAGATGGAATTGAACCTGAGAGAGGAGTCATCCAGCTCATTTTCTCTAATATACACACACACATACACACACACACACACACACACACACACACACACACACACACACACACACACAAACACCTGGATGAACACACATGAAAACACACCCACCAATGCCCCCAAGACCCTGATGGATTTGTGCTAAGGGAAATCTTGGATAATACAGGAAAGCAGGCTCAACATCTCCCCCCTGTCCACATGAACAAATGTGGATAGAACAACACACACACACACACACACACACACACACACACACATACACACACATATACACACCTCTCAGTTCATTATTGACTTCATCAATAATGCTTGTTTATGGCAGCAGAGCAGAGAGCTCCACTGCAAAGGTCTGCATGGGTTTTGGTAGGTACGAGGATTCAGCTTGTGCAGATATTGCATTGTGTTATAGTCACTTGTCAGAATATTAAAGTCTGACACTCCAAATCTCTAACAGTGCTGTAGGTCAATTGTAGCATTAATTTGGCCTAAAGCCCAGAATCAAACCTTTAGCATTTGAGGTGTGCAGTTTCTTAGTATTGCCCTTTTACATAGCTGTATAAAGGCAGATGTAATGTTTGATGAACTTTTACTTACTAAGCAAACAATTTAGCATCCTAATCATAAGGCCACATGAGCACTGGCTTACAGTGTCATAAACTACATTTACTATAGATTGTTATAATATAATTTTCCATTCTATTATGCATGCGGCTCATAAGACTACATCACCGTAGTGTGGATACTGGTAAGCAGCTTCTGCACTGTAATGTGTTGAGCACAGCAGAGAGATAACACATTATGAGTACACTTCTAATACAATATAGAGACAGTACTCATAGATAACACATTATGAGTACACTTCTAATACAATATAGAGACAGTACTCATACTGTAGTAATCAGAGAGAAGCAGGGTCCGCATGCAGCGAGGGCAGTGGAGATTTCCCATGGGGCTTTGCATGAGTTGTGGTATATGGGGCACACAGCTGTGGTGGACCAGAGCCTGATTGCTCTGTCTCTCCTGGCCAGCCAATGGGCACGCTCCCCTCTGCTTTGCTGACAAGACCAGAGAGGGTCCAGCCAAATGGCCATCCCTCAGATATCAAGCCCAAACTCTGTGTGTGTGTGTGTGTGTGTGTGTATGTGTGTGTGTGTGTGTGTGTGTGTGTGTGTGTGTGTGTGTGTGTGTGTGTGACAGAGAGGGAGAGCATCATAGCAGTAAAACAAGCTTGGATTTGAATAAAAATGTATAATTCTTTTTTTTTACTTCCTCTTATCCACATTTGCATCTGTTGTTAACCTGATTATGGGGTTAGCTAGTTATGACTACCATAATGAATACTTAAGACTGTAAGAGCTTATATTACAACATTGTAATATGTTTTGAGTACAGTCATTAATATGCATTGTTCTATAGACTAACAGAATGCTATTATGAGATATTGTCAATATGTTTTGGCCATTTATGAATGTGTTTTTAATTCTTTGATAATGGGTGTGCAAAAAGTGTTGCTAAACTCCTCAATTTGAATTGAGAAAAGAGACAGAAAAGACAGAGAGAGAAGAGAAGAGAGAGAGGGAGAGAGAGGGAGAGAAAGAATATGAATGAAGTGCGATCTTCTCTTTCTTTTATTGCTTACCGCTAGTGGCTTCTCTGTTCTCTTCTATGTGATCTGCTTTTCTTGCCCTTTCTCTCTCTCTCTTTCTCTCTCTCGCTCTCTGTTTCTGTTTCTGCTTCTGTTCATCCTCATTATGGAAAACAAGCATTCGATGAGCAGCAGGGACACATCTTTTCCTGTGTGTCCATTGACAGTGTCTTCTGGGAGAGAATGACAGAGAGAGAGAGAGAGAGAGAATGACAAAGAGAGAACACATCAGTCCCTTTCCGACATTAGCGAAGTGCACTTTCCCGTAAACAGTCGGAATAATCTTGCTCCATTAGTCAAAAACAAGCAGAAAAAAAAGCTGGGCATAACTGGAAAAAAGAGGCGAAAAAGGAAGAAAACACAACAACAAGAAGAAAAAACCCACCCCATAATGGAAGCTCCTCATTTAATAAGCTACTGTAGCATGCAGACACATGCCCGGACTCCCTCTCCGTCACTCTTTCCTCTTGTTGTTTATTAAGGCTAAATCACCTATTTGTGTTGGTGATAGAAATCTGCCCATAATGGATGGACGACAGAGCCAGACGTCTGAGAGGAGACCGCAGGGATATGGAAGGTTTTCTGGGGGCTCAGCCTGGGGATCGGCGTCTGGTTGGCTGATATGCTGATAGGGTCAGGGTGTCTGGGGCCTGGGCCCTCACGCTGCTTTCCTGATGGCTTCCTGGGGCCCCTGTGGTCCCCAGCTCTTGTCCCCACACCACAGGAAGTGGCATTAAGCTGCTGCTGCTGCTGCTGCTCCATCTAACATCTGACTGAGTGCCAGTATGCATACACAAGGAGGAGCTCGCACGGAGGCACATAAATATGTCTCGAGCGAAGGCACACAACTGATACATTTTGTGTTTGTGTTTGTGTGTTTGTGTGTGTGTGTGTGTGTGTGTGTGTGTGTGTGTGTCCGTCGCTGTGTGTGTGCGTATCGCTGTGTGTGTGTGTGTGTGTGTGTGTGTGTGTGTGTTTGTGTGTGTGCGTTTGTGTGTGTGTGTATTTGTATGTGTGTGTGTGTATGTGTGCATGTGTGTGTGTGTTTCCGGTGTGTGTGTGTGTTGCGCTGTGTGTGTGTGTGTCCGTCGCTGTGTTTGTGCGTATCGCTGTGTGTGTGTGTGAGGATTGTGCCACATGCGCTCAGTAATTATGTTTGCAGTTAATGTTTAGATTTTTGAGTGAAACTAATTGACTTTCCTGTCGTAACTAGTCAAATGGTTTTATGGGTCGCTGCTTTTAAGAAATTAAAATGGTAACTCAGTGACTTATACGGAAATTAGGCACCTTTGCAGCTCCAGTAAAAGCTTGTTTTCGCAAAATTATATTACCTGTTCATAAACATGCTGCAATTTAAACTATTTTAAGACTTCAGGAAAAGCATATGTTAACAAATGAGCACATTTCAGGTTAGTTATTCCATAGGTCTGTTGTGTGTCAGATTTACTCACCCAAGCACTCACTCACTCAAGGCAAGGCACTCACTTGGTGTTCTCTGAAACCTTTTGTAAGGTACTGGGCTATCATATTTACAGCAAATTTCTGCCAAAATTGCCAAAAGAAATTAATGCGACACATGCCTCAGGAGGAAGAACCTTTGTAAAATTTGGTTCATCTCAGAACGGAAGAGAGCTGATTCAATGACCTCTCAAAGCCAATCTTGCTTTTCTAGCCTTCAGCGGTTTCACTGTAGGTAAAAAAACCCTCATTTTCATTTTGCAGTAAAATCACTGTAATTCATCATTACAATCGGACTCTTTCACTTTTTAAATTACCTTTGGCGAATTAAACAAAAACTGCTGTTACAATATTTTGATTGCCCATGTAATAATCATTATTTCTTCAATTAATGTTCTTGTAAATTTCTTTTTGTTCCTCTGGCAGTCCCATAAAATATTCAGCCCTCGACGAGGTAGAATTAATATCGGCACATCTTTAATAAAATGTGAATGTTTTTATGTCCTTGTTTTTCTTAACATCCATGACACCTGGGGAGTGGACCTTGATGCTGGAACAGCCACTACCAACATGTAGCCAATAATGCTAATTACCGTAATTCAGCACAGCGGGATCGATGCTGGCTATTTTCTCCATCAGCCTCTCTCTCGGCTCCTGTGGGCGATAACAGATAATGTGGAGAGAGAAGAAAAAGTGCAGAAAGTGCAAAAGGTCAGAGAGAAAGATAAAGATGGAGAAAAGAGATGGAAAAATGGGGTGACAACAGGACGAAGGAAAGAAAGAGAGAGGGGTATGTAATGAGACATAATCTTAGAAGAGTGGCAGCTCCTTTAAAAGGGTATCAGTGCTAAAAGGTGTAATGATATAGAACTGGGGATGGAGAGAGAGAGAGAGAGAGAGAGCGTGGGGAGAAGAAAGTGAGATCCGAGACAGCGTGGTTACTGCCAATAGAGGGGTAATTCAACCCTTCTCAGCCGTGTTTACACGGTCAGAATATTCATGAGGCAAAAGCCGCTACTGAGAGAGAGAGAGAGAGAGAGAGAGAAAGAGAGTAAGGGAGGGAGACAGAGTAAAAGATAGATAGAGAAGTACATAAAAGAGTAAGAGAAAGAGAGAGTGAAATATAGAGAGATGTAAAGAGATCACATACCACTAACTACCTGTGCAATTATAATTGCTTTGGCAGTACAAAGTGTATTTTTGTCATGCCGATAATGCTCTACTGAGAGAGAGACAGAAGAGTGAAAAATAGATAGAGAGATGGAAAAAGAAAGACAGAGACTAAACATGACAAAGACAGAGGGAGAGTGAAAAAACAGAACATCCAACAGAAAGAAAATACATACATACTCAGTTACACTCTGTAACTTAGCCTGAGTCTAACTGAGAGAGAGGAAGAGAGAGAGAGAGTGTGAGAGAGAGAGAGCAGTTGCTAGAACCCACTTCACACTTCATCAGGGAGAGAACCCAGTGTGCAAAGAACAGCAGTCCAGCACTAACCCATCAACAACCGAGAGGAGGACGAGAAAGAGAGAGAGAGAGTAACATATGAGGAAGCAGAAAGAGGTGTGGAAAAAGAGGTAGATAGAGAGAGTGAAAGAGAAGGGCACCAGAGGGAGTGGGTGAGTGAGTCTCACAGAACGGACTGAGACCGAGAGAGAGAGTGTTTAGATAGAGAGGAGGAGAGAGAGAAGGAGGGAAAGAGAGAGAGAGAGAGAGGGGAGGAGAGCAGAGTGGAGCAGCCAGTCACCCTCCCCACCTGAAGATTGCTTTGTCACACACGCTCGTGCGGAGCTCTCCAGCACGGACCAATCCAGCCATCAGGAGGTGTGAATCCCACGCTCCCGCTCAGCCTTCATTTCCTCACTCACTCCATCGCCACGCGCACCAGGCGCCGCTGATCAGCAGGTGACCGCTCCGACACCCCCCACAGGCACCCGAGCCCAGGAAGGAAACAAATAACACAGAGGCAGAGAGAGAGAGAGAGAGAGAGAGAGCAAGAGGCAGAAGCAGACGGAGTGGTGGATGAACAAATAAAGAGGAGAGAGAAAAGACAGAGAGAGAGAGTGGAGAGAACTTCCAGAGGTGGAGAGAAACTCTTGGAAATCAAGGTAAGATGATTTATTTCCCTCTTTACTTTCAGAAGCGTTATGATAGTCGCCAAGCATGCGCTCAGAAGTGTTAACAGGGGCATTTTTGAATGCAGTTTGAGGGCTTATATTGTACTGCCAAGTGCGACTTCTTTATCTGGTCTGTGTGGTAAAAAGAAAGAAGATCCACATATGAATAGATTGGGAAGCCACAGAAATCTCAGAAATCCTCTTTTTTATGTAGGGTTGTGTTTTTCCTATGTGGGGTTGCCGCTGCTCTAGAGAGTGCGCAGGGTTGGGACACACTAGTGGCATGGCAGGCTGATCTCATCTGTCTTAAAGTGTAGTCTGTTTGGGAGGATGCCACAGGAGCAACACAGTCCCAGCTTTGTGTGATGCCTGGAGGAGGCTGGGGTTGGGCGGGGGGGCACGCAGGATTTATTGTAACTGGATGCAGTGCACTTAATGGAGGAAAAAGAAAAGAGTGATTGAGAGAGAGGGAGAAGGTGTGAGTGTGTGTGTGTGTGTGTGTGTGTGTGTGTGTGTGTGTGTGTGTGTGTGTGTGGTGGTGTGCGATAATATTTGGTGTGCATGTGTGTGTGTGTGTGTGTGTGTGTGTGTGTGTGTGTGTGTGTGTGTGTGTGTGTGTGTGTGTGTGTGTGTGTGTGTGTGTGTGTGTGTGTGGGCTTGAATGCATGCGTGTTTGTGTGTGAGCACCATCAGTGCCAGAAGTGGGAAAAATGTGAATAGAGGGAGACTATTGAGACTATAGACTATTGCTCTCCCTCTAAAAGAAAAAAAATGCAAAATCAGGAATGGGGAAGAAAGGGCAGAATAAAGAAAGAATGGGGGGAAGAGAGAAAGAGAGAGAGAGGGAGGGAAGGAGAGGTCTGGTTGATGGGGACTTGCTGGCATCCTGTGCTGTAACCAAAGCAGCTGACGTGATTGAGAGCCAACACACACACACACACACACACACACACACACACAAACAGAAATAGAAAAATGCTGTAAACAGACAGTTTATGACACCATGCAAAAAAAAACCGCACAGAGATCAACACTCAAGTGATAACTCATGAACACATGTGAACACACACACACACACACACACACACACACACACACACACACACACACACACACACACACACACACACACACACACACACACACGTTCTCTTTCTCTATGATTCCTCTCTCACACACACACCTTCTGCCAAAGCCTTCTCACATTCCGCCC
Organism: Alosa alosa; assembly: GCF_017589495.1. Lineage (NCBI taxonomy): Eukaryota > Metazoa > Chordata > Actinopteri > Clupeiformes > Clupeidae > Alosa > Alosa alosa. The sequence continues at coordinate 29,039,341 of NC_063204.1, forward strand.
TCAGATAAAGATTTCATTGTGGCGCACTGTGACCAGATTCATTAAGTATCCACGAGTACATTCTCCAGGGTATGCTATGTCACCACTCAGCCCTCCTCTCTTTCTCTCTCTCTCCCTCTCTCCTTCCCTCTTTCTCCATCTCTCTCCCTCCTTCTCTGTCTTTCTTTCTTTCTTTCTCTCTCCCCCTCCCCATCTATAGCCTTTCAAAGCAGTGAGTTATTTATTCTCATCACCTAGGGGGGAAGTGGGCAAGCACCGGGCAAGCGGAGGGCCAGTCTCTCTCTCTCTCTCTCCCTCTAGTATAGCATGATGGAGTGTGGCAAGTAGTTTACAAGGATGCTGAAGGGGGTGAATAGATAGAGAGAGGTAGGGGTGGAGAGAGAGAGAAGAACAGAGAGAGAGAGACAGAGAGAGTGTCTTGCCTCATTACCGGTCTATAGCGTCCAACCCCCTGCTAAGGATCCCTCCACGTCCCTCCAAAAGGGAATCTTAATTGCAAAGTTCTCCAGCCAGTCTAAGCTGATTTGGCTCTCTCTATCTCTCTCTCTCTGTCTCTCTCCATCTTTCTCTCTCTGCATGAGCTGCCACTGCTCATTTGGGTCTCTGGTTATCTGGTTAAGTGGACATATTGGTTTGTCAATCTGGTTGGTGTCTTTCTCTGTCTCTCTCTTCTCTATCTCTCCCGTAAATACACACACACACACACACACACACACACACACACACACACACACACACACACACACTCCTTCGTAGGCCAACTGAGCTGAGGTGTTAATATCTAATTTCAATACAAAGTTGGTGCCGTATCAATGCTTCCCTTTGCACGAGTTCAGCAGAGCACATGCTTTGACCTCTTTTGTCCACTCTGCTGCAATCTTGCACATGTATGACACACAGGGAATGAACCTTGCACATGTATGACACACAGGGAATGAGCCTTGCACATGTATGACACCCAGGGAATGAACCTTGCACATGTATGACACACAGGGAAAGACACAGACAGGAGGAGCTGCCCGCTGCCCAGGGCGTAATGTTTCTGCTGCGCGCACACGCAGGGTGTGGAATTCAATAGGGCCCTAAATTCTTAATTGAAAAGACGTTGGACTCCAGGGCCCGTTGTTGACGCCATCCCACACCAAAAGGTGCCATTGAGGGCGTCTGAAAAAGGAGCCTGTTTGCTTTTGTTCTCCGGAGAAGAGGACGGGTCGGACTACACCACAACACTCCATCATGTGTGTATGTGTGTGTGTTTGTGTGTATGTATACTGTATGTCTGTGTGTGTATGTGTGTGTGTCCAGAGAAAAGGAGGGGTCGGACTACACCACAACACTCCGCCGCTCCCGAGCTCCTCCAGATTCAATTGGGCTGCATCTGGTGTGGATGAACTCGATATGTGTGACAGTTGTAGCTGTCGGCCAGCCTGGGGTATTGACAATGGCATGTGTTTTTTCCCAGAACTAATACTTCTTGGCAAAACAAAAGAAAATGGCGTGTGAATCTTGGGTGTCTCTATTATTCGGGAACAAGCAGTCATATTCTTCAGGTGGAGATTCACTTGTGCTGCCCCGAGCAAGGATGTCTCCCATTACATGACATGCTCCCACACGAGAGCAGCACCGCGCAGCCTTTCATCCTGCTATCACATTCCCATTTGGAGATGAAAAATATGAGCCCACATGTATTCATATGCAGCTGTTATTGTCTCTGAAATGTGTGCGGTCGGGTCGTGTAATGGGTGGATGGACAGAGAGCTGGCCGCCGGCGGCTCCTGGGCTATGGGGTTCTCCAGCGGAGTGCTGTACCGGCTTTATGGGACGGTGAACAGCCTGGACAATAATTGGCGATGTGTGATGTCATAAATTAGGGGCATCAGTGGAGAATGACAGAGGGTGGCCTTAAGGGTGTATTTACAGCTGACATCCCGGCACTCATCCACACACACATCCACACACACACACACACACACACACACACACACACACACACACACACACACACACACACACACACACACACACACACACACACACACACACACACACACACACACACACACACATCCACACACACACATCCACACACACACACACACACAGAGAGAGAGAGAGAGAGAGACACACACACAGCTTAAGCCCTTGATATGCTTTGGTCCTTTCTTTGATTTGGGAATACCAAACGCTCAATGTGTTTGATGGTTTGTGTGTGTGTGTGTGTGTGTGTGTGTGTGTTGTAGTGGTTGATATTGGTGGATGGACAGTTGGTTACAGTAAAGTGAAGGCTGAATATAGATGGGTGACTCCATGACAGCATTGTTTTCCTCTGGGTTTTGATTGTGTGGCTGGCTGTGATATCCAATCTCTGTCTGCAGACACTGCCTTTGCAGGAATGTCTTTAGGTTTGTGTGTGTGTGTGTGTCTGTACAAACATGTGACAGCGGAAGGGGGAGATAGAGAAAGAAATGTTCAATTGGAGTGGAGATGTGTGTGTGTCTACATGTGTGTGTGTGTGTGTGTGTGTGTGTGTGTGTGTGTGTGTGTGTGTGTGTGTGTGCGCGCACATGCGTTTTATTCAGCAAATTCATATCACCATTTCCCCACAGACACAAACTCATTCAGACTGGCTTCCACAGGCCTCCTCTTCTTCTCTTCTCTCCTCTCTTATCCTCCTCTTCTCCTCTCCTTTATTCTCTTCTCTTATCCCCCCATCCTGAGACAGTGAATTATTCCCAGCCCTCGCAGGATCATGAAAGCAATCATGTTTTTCGTCTCTCTCTCCCAGCCAGACAGCCTCTCAGGCAATGAATCTATTCAAAATGACAGTTGCTTAAAGTAATAGACAGAAACACCTCACCAGCTAAATTAATTCAAATTGATTCTCAGAAGAGCACTCCACCTCTGTTTACTTTCACACCCTTTTCTCTCTCTCTTTTACTCCCTTCATCACTCTCTCTCTTACTCCCTTCATCACTCTCTTTTTTTCTTCCTTCATCAGTTTCTCTCTCTCTTTCACTCCATTCATCAGTTTCTCTCTCTCTTTCACTCCCTTCATCAGTTTCTCTCTCTCTTTTTCTCCCTTCATCAGTCTCACTCTCTCTTTCACTCCCTTCATCTCTCTCTCTCTCTCTCTCTAGAGGGTGGGGAAAGGGTGTAGGGTGAGGGTGGGGGAAGATGTGGGGGTGAGGATGGGAGTGTGGGTGGGGGTGAGGATGGGAGTGAGAGTGGGGGTAGGTGTAGGGGTAGGGGTGGGAGTGAGGGTGGGGGTAGGTGTAGGGGTAGGGGTGGGAGTGAGGGTGGGGGTAGGTGTAGGGGTAGGGGTGGGAGTGAGGGTGGGGGTAGGGGTGGGAGTGAGGGTGAGGGTAGGTGTGGGGGTGGGGGTGAGGATGGGAGTGAGGGTGGGGGCAGGTGTGGGGGTGAGGATGGGGGTGAGAGTGGGGGTGGAGGTGAGGATGGGGTGTGGGTGGGGGTGAGGATGGGAGTGAGGGTGGGGGTAGGTGTGGGGGTGGGGGTAAGGACGGAAGTGTGGTTGGGGGTGAGGATAGGAGTGAGAGTGGGGGTAGGTGTGGGCGTGGGGTAAGGATGAGAGTGAGGGTATGTGTGGGGGTGAGGATGGGAGTGAGGGTGGGGATAGGTGTGGGGGTGGGGGGTGAGGGTGGGGGAAGATGTGGGGGTGAGGATGGGAATGAGGGTGGGGGTAGGTGTAGGGGTAGGGGTGGGAGTGAGGGTGGGGGTAGGTGAGGGGGAGGGGGTGAGGATGAGAGTGAGGGTGGGGGTAGATGTGGGGGTGGGGGTGGGAGTGAGGGTGGGGGTAGGTGTGGGGGTGAGGATGGGAGTGTGGGTGGGGGTGAGGATGGGAGTGAGGGTGGGGGTTGGTGTGGGGTAAGGATGGGAGTGAGGGTAGTCGTGGGGGTGGGGTTGCAAACCAGAGGCTCAACCCAGACATCTCATGCCCTGCTAAGGGGAAGAAGACCGCAGACTCCTTTCCTTCAGCTGCCCACAAAAGATCCACCTTGAGCCCAGAACGAATTACCCACCTGAAATGGGGTCAACAAATGCATAGGTTTCATGAAGGGGAAGAGGATAAAAAGGGATTGTGTTGGGCCATTGAATGCAGGTTTCTATCTAAGTCTGCAAAAGGTCATCCCGCCAACTGCAGTACTTCAAATGACTGCTTGAATTTTCCATCAAAAAGCTAACACAACCATGACGAGAACATTTTATAGCAGATAATGTCCTGCTATCATAATGTCTGATGTCCTTTGTCATATTGCCAGTATTGCAACTGGCAGTTCTCAGACTTTTAGACCTCATAACAGTTAATGTCTCATCCAACCAAGTTACAGTCAGACCAGGATGAACTGCTGATTTAATTAGTAGACCATCGAGCCATCGATCATCCAATCATGCTTAGATAACATCATTCTCTTATGGCATAATTTGAGAGACTACTGTTATAACCACTAACCACATAGGACAGGGTAAGAAATCGTCTATTACTTGTTTATAACGTTGCCTATCGGTGCTGAAGTGAAGTGCCAGCTTTTATTCCTTGGAAAATGAGTACTCCAGCTAAACACTTGACCATGAATGTATAACAAGCATTCACTTCTGGAGAGCACCTAGTGTGTGTGTGTGTGTGCGTGTGCATGCGTGCATGCGTGCCTGCGTGCGTGTGTGTGTGTGTGTGTGTGTGTGTGTTTCTTGTTGTGATCAAGGCTGCAGAAGGAGTAATGAATCTGGGCAGTGCCGTCTTCTTTTCTCACAAAAGTATTATTTTTCTCACAAAAGTATTCAACTTTCTTTTACTGAGAAGTCAACAGAATGCCTTGTATATTTTGTAAAAAAAATTTTTGGGGGGGGGGGTAAGCTGGAGGAGGAATGGACATGAACACACACACCCGACCTTCATGAACACACACACACACAAACGACCTTCATGAACACACACACCCGACCTTCATGAACACACACACCCGACCTTCGAAACAAGCTTTCAGCTTCCACTTTTGCATTAAGTGCTCCCTTGACATAGTGCTCATTCCAAAAATATGTCCGATCAGACGTTAGTTGCCTTGAATAAGTGAATAGCTTGCTTTCAATCAAAACCCTTTGTGTGTCCGGTAGCAAACATTTTTGGGGAGCTATTGTGATGACGTGTGTGTCTGACTGTGTGTAGGCCACCCAGTGACCCTTAAGATCGACGTGAGTCAAATCGGCAGGAGTTATGGGAAATTATGAAAAGCTGAGTGTGATTGTGAGCGTGTGTTCCTTAAATAAGGATGTAAAGTGTGTGTACACACACACACACACACACACACGCTCGAGCAGTAAAAACTTTTTATGGTCCATCTAGCCTGGCATCTGAGCTCTTTCTTTACTTCTTTTTTTCTCTCTCTCTCAAAACACACACACACACACACACACACACACACACACACACACACACACACACACACACACACACACACAGTGTGACCTTCAGAAGGGGCTAAAAACATCACCAAAAGCCTATGCCGAGGAGAAGAGGTAGTAATTGAGGCTGCCCTTGATCGAGCCGACCAGCGATTAGATTTTATTGGTTAAAAAAGCAGCTCATATTCAACAGAGACTGCGTCTGGCCTGGAGGGAGAAAGAGACAGAGAGAGATAGAGAAAAAGACAGAGAAAGAGAGAGAGAGAGAGAGAGAGAGAGAGAGAGAGAGAGAGAGAGAGAGAGAGAGAGAGAGAGAGAGAGGCAGAAGTGGGATCGCACAGTGAGCCCTGCAGTAACTCCAGTGCTTTTTGGGAAGGTTCATAGAGATCAGGGATAGGAAGAGAGAGAGAGAGGGAGATAGAAGAGAAAGAGGAGAAAGCTGGAGGAGAGAGGGATGTGATTAGGTGAGGAAGAGGAGGATGAAGAGACAGGAGGTAGAGGTGGGGAAGAGGTGAGAGTTTAGGAGAAGGCAGGAATGAGTAGTCATCAATCTGCTCAAAGATTTAATTACATATGAGCTCCAGAGTATATTGAAAGTCATTAAAACCTCACATCCCTTCATCTAGAATGTTCTATCTTTTCTCTTAATTCAGTTTGCTCAGTTGTGCTCTTGTCTCCAGTCCCCCATATGTTTATCATATTTGGGTTGCAACAATTATGAATACAATAATCAAATATCATTCCAGTGATCAAGTATGTGAGTTTATGTTCCCAATGCAATGATGGACACTCTGTCCATTTCTCCTTCTTTTGATATTCAATTTGACCAAAGTCCCAATCTTACACAGATGCAGGCGTAATTAACTTTACCAGATGAGAATGATAGATGAAAAGATTAATGAAAGAAAGAAAGAAAGAAAGAAAGAAAGAAAGTGTGAGAATTGGAAGAGAGGAGACGAGATATGTCAGAGATCAAGGAACATGAGAAGAAACTGTAGCAGAGAGAAAAGAATGAGCAAGAAAGAGAGAAAGGGAGAGAGAGAGACAGAAAGAGAGAGACAGAGAGGGAGAGAGGGGAGAGAGAGAGAGAGAGAGAGAGAGAGAGGGGGGAGAGACAGAGAGAGGGAGAGAGAAATGGTGCATGTAAAAGAACAGGAGATGTCAGGATGAAAGAAATGGAAGACAGAGAGAAAGAGATAGAGGCCAAGTCAGAGGAGTGGAGGACCAGGTGGATAAGAGCAGATATGATATAAGAAGGGCCAACCAAGCCCAGTACATGTGAAGAAAGACAGAGATGAAGGCTAGATGAAAGCTGGCTTATCTATGCGCATATGTGTTTATGCATCTGTGTGTGTGTGTGTGTGAGTGTGTGTGTGTGGGTGTGTGTCTAACCTTTACCAGCATGAAGCGGAGGTAGCAGACTGCCAGCATATATGAATGGTTTGAGGAAGCTGACCTCAGGGGGAGCTGAGTGACTCGGCCCCATCACCACCTCCCCTCTGAACCGCCATCCATTAGGAGGGAGCGCCCAGCTCACCTCGCCAGGTGGAACCCGTTAATGGAGACGGGCTCCTGGCACTCTGCCACAGGTGTAGCAATGAAAGTGTGTGTGTGTTGTGTGTGTGTATGTGTGTGTGTGTGTGTGTGTGTGTGTGTGTGTGTGTGTGTGTTTGTGTGAATTTGTTCAGTCTGGTTGCCATGAGAGCATCACCATTTTGAAGTAAAAACACAAGTTCCTCATGTACACACACACACACACACACACACACACACACATGCACAAGCAAACAAGGTCATGCTGTTAACCTGCTAAACTGTTAGCTCTGTAGATGTGCAGTGCAAATGCTACCGTCACGCAGGTCTATGCTAAGAGGGTCAAGCCACTCCGTTGCAAACACACACACACACACACACACACACACACACACACACACCCCAGGTGGCCCTGCAGCGCTTAAGCGCCTCACTTTGATGTGTACTAATGGACGGAAGCAGCGATGAGATCCATTTCCTCTCTCTCTCTCTCACTGTCTCTCTCTTCCTCTCTCTCTCACTCTCTCACTGTCTCTCTCTCTCTCCCCTCTCTCTCTCTCTCTCTCATGCTCTTTTTCTGTCGCTCTGCTTGGGCCCCCTGCAGAGTACATGAGGGTGTTGTTTCCAAGCTGGCTCTCAGCGTGTGTGAGGGATGCGGTTTGAGTCATGAGGAAAGAGGAGGAGAGGGAGGAGGAGAGAGAGAGAGAGAGAGAGAGAGAGAGAGAGAGAATAGGGGGAGGAGTGAGAAGACAAAGGGGTATGAAGAAGGTAAAGTCATACCAGGGGCAAATGTCTCAGTTTAACTTCATTTCATCAAGCAGGATGATGCAGGTGACATAGAACAAGCATCTAGAATGTTCTAGAGTCTTAGCGTTAGAACTGAAGGCACATGGCCTGCAGCACTGACAAACACCATCATACCCTTCATAACTGCCATGGACAACATCAAAAAGGAGGAGAGCTTTACTATTGGAACAAGAGTAGTTTACCAACAGCTGCAACTGGTCTCTTTATCTGGAAACGTACAGACCACCTTTATCCTTGATGTGCAGGTTACTGATTGATGCCTTGCTGCTAAAGAAACTTGTTTAAAGCAATATTTGCCAAATAAAGCAATACCATGATGTGTATCTGACTTATACTTATACTTATACTTAAATACAGAATTCATGTGTGACCATGCAGATCTGACCTGGTGGTACTTCTGGGATGTGTGTGTGTGAGAATATATGTGTGTGTGTGTGTGTGTGTGTGTGGGTTTGCATCTCTGTGAGTCTCATCATTATTCTTTTTTTTTTCCAACCAATGCCAATCTGACTCCCCTCCAACATACGCACACGCACACACACATACACACACACAGACACACACACACACACACACACACACATACACCGCATTTCCAAAGCTCTATAAACAGATATGCTGTCAAGATCAACAGGTTTCAAAGCTTATACACACAAGCCAGGCCCCTCTGACTGCTTTAGGCACTGAAGATCACAGTGTTTCACAACTTCTAACTCTACACACACACACACACACACACACAGACACTGCAACCTCTCTGCTTGGATCTTCCGTTCTGACAGTATGTGTGATCTCTTGGTAATTTCCAAGCACTCCAAAATTAATTCTTGATGACGTAATGCTGGAAGTGGATTTGGGTGCAGACATCTGTTGCCTTATGCCTATATGAACAACTTCAAGGAATGAACTCTCGCTCAAGGAATGTCCAGCAATTAATTGTAAAAATATACACTAATTTACACTGTCAGTCACATATGGGCCAATGACGTGACATGCAGATTTCTGAATGGTTTCTTAAATGGTTTATAACAAGCATCATTTTATTCTATAAAACCTGTAAAATTTGAAAATATTATCGTTTTATCAAAAATATATATATGTATATATATATATATAAATTTCATGTTTTGTCATCTCAAACCCTCAAAATGTCAGATGGGGCAACCGTCCGAGCAAATTAACACTATGTGAAAAGTATTAAATATAGAATTTAAAAGGTAAGGAAATTAAAAATAAATAATTGGGGCATAATATTATGTTGAAGACCTTTCAAATAAAAGTTTACTAGTTTAATAGCTCTTGAATTGTTTGGAAAATTGAAAAAAACTTTTGTCTGGAAAATTGCATATCTGATTTATCAGGGCAGTGCAACAACATTCACAGAACGTTTCCTTTGAATTGAAGAGGGAAAAGAGTAAACAGGATATTGCCTCATCAAGACGACCCCAAGTAACCATTACTGATGAGTGAAAACTTTGTAAATCTTTCTCAAATACTGATAAAAACAGCTACTTTTCCTTCATAGTTGGACAGTTTACATGTCAGATGGTACAACCAATGTTATAAGAAAAAGTTATTTTGATATAAAAACTTTATTGTATTGGAAAATTGAATGGATGAACTTGCTAGCAAAGTCAAAAGGTATATAGGAGTCCAAGAAGATGTCTGTATATTATATAGGGGCTATTCAATTACTTTGTAATGGGGGCCAGTTCAAAGCATCATAACTGAAGGGCCGGAGAAATGCGGCTTGAAATATGAGTAATCACATTAACAGCTGTATATACAATGAAGTACAACAGCAGCAATATGGGTGTTCAAATGTTGTATTTTGTACATGCATAACAACATCATTACCCAGTTGTTGGTGGCTAATATGGAATGAAATCTGTGATAACAGATAACAGTAATGGAATCTGTGCTTTGCACAGTAACTGTTAGGTAAGATTTCCAGTGAGTACAGGATTCAAACACTGTTCAGGTGAATTAAATGTGTAATCAGTCGCATATGTAGCTCTTCTGACTTGCTGTATAGGCCTACTTGTTACATTTGACGTTCCCACTATTTAAATGAGATGACCGTGACCTCTAGATTTTTTTTAGCGGTGCAGGCATAATCGCCTAATAATAATAACACGGGGGTCCGGGGGTGTCTCCCGCGGGAATTTTTTCTTTTCTGGTTGCTAATCACACTATTTTAACATGTTTTGAGAGGGACAGGCCCATCTTTTTTCTGACGCACCTCACGTTACCCCATGCATTAAACCTATGTCACTGCTTGAATAAATGAAAAACATAGCCTACTGAACATGGGCATCGTCATAGTTCACGATGACAATGAAAACATTTAGCCTACTTGGTTTCTGACAGAAATGACGTTTTGTGCCAACATATTGTAGAAACACAACCACGTCCTTTATTTGGTGAACGGAGGTGCAAATCATCTCCTTTACTTTCTTTGGTTCTTATATGTCTGATTCACTTTAACCACAAAACCTTTTGCCGTCGTCACATTTACAAATATGCAATTTACCTTCGCTATCAGTGATACTTTTTGCTTCGAATCGCAATTGATTGCACATTTAATGTAACATGTCACATGATTTCCAAGAGGCCTTTAGACAGGCTCATTTCTGACTTCACTAGACTATTATTGCATTTGTTTATGTTGTAAGACGTGAAGAAATGAAGGACATCGGCAATAGCCAGGCTACTATATAGAAATACTTTGAAATTCCCTTTGAGTCAAGGCCGTAGGCATGATGTCAACATTGGGGGGGACCAAATATGTGGTGGGGTCTGAGGGACCCCCAAACAGAATTTCAATACATTTCCTACCATGCAAAAATATTATTAAAAATCATAAACAATTCATTAGTTAGGTCAGTCAATTAGGGTGACTTCTGGTGAGTTTGTGAAAAGAGAAGGGTGGAGAAGAAGCAACTTCACACAGAGGCTTGGGCTTCAGGGCCCCCTGAGCTCTTGGGCCCAGTAAGCCCATTCCATCCATGGACCCGTGACTCCATTTGTGTTCAAAATGGATACTTTTACAAACTTTACAATTAAAATTACAAAGAAATTACAAACTAGAGTATCTTATGATAACCTCATAGGTTTGGCCTAATAAGATTTTGTCTTTTAAATCAGATTTTATTATGCTGGCGGCTAATCACACAATTTTAACATAGTTTGAAAGGGACAGGATTCAGGAATAGGCTACTAAGACAGGCCCCTCTTCTGTCTGACTCACTTCATGTTACCCCTTTATGCATTATAGTCTGGCTTCTGACAGAAATGACGTTTTGTGCCAACATGTAGAAACACTAAGCCTACTACAGCCTTAAATTGGTGAATGGAGGTGCAAATTCCTTTCTTTGGTTATTGTCCGCGATTCACATTAACTGTAGGCTATCATCACATTGTAAACGTTTTTTCCAACTTGTGTGCTGTCGCCACATTTGATCACGTTTTGCCTGCATGGATGCGCGATTGAGTGCGCATCTAAATAATATGCAAGATGCAACAATCATTTCTAAGAGGCCTATAAACGGTCATTTCTGGCATTACTACTAGCATATGAATGCATTATTTATGTTGAAAGAATTGTTGTTGACAGAAACTATTTGTGTGGTGCAACATTAATCAATATTAGTAGTTCATAAACTCCAACGTGGCAATTTAGGTTGAAACTAAACTATGGCACTTACGTTCAGCTTATGTACAAATGTAATGAATTGTAATGTAGCCTAACTTGTTCAGTGGGCTGAGGTGCAGTGGCTGCAGGACTAGAGCGGGCGAGAGATGCAAGAATGGAGAACAGCTCATGCGCTTGCTAGAGATTACATTTTTTTTAAGGGCCAGTACAAATGACCTCGCGGGCCGGGCCGCCAATTGAAGAGCCCTGCGTGTATAATTTGAAATTAGTAGCGAAAGTCAGGTGGC